>NC_134895.1:6541566-6601566 GCF_041734735.1 Babylonia areolata | reverse complement strand
AATAGATTTAAAGATGGAATTGCGACGATTCTGCCAGTATATAATACTTGCAGTTTACTGATCCGACAAGAGATATTTAATTCAATACCCTGCAGCAGAAACACAAATTTCAGCTCACCCAACGGCGTCGAGCGACATTAGTTATGGAATGAATGTTGTTAAGTGTCGACAATGAAGGACAAAATGACGTAAGCTTAGCGGTAGTTGAAATCTTCAGACTGACGAACGATTAAACTGAAATAAAGCATGCTTCTAACTGATTAAAGTGTGTGTGTAAGCATAACAAATATAATATTACAGTGAACGATACAGAGACTTGATTTAATAGATGTTTAGAGAATAGGTTTAGAATCGGCTTTGCATTCGAACTGGGAATGGCGTCACATATTATGAGTGAGTCATTGAAGACCGGCGTGTTAGTTGCTGAAAAGGTGTCTGCTATAGCTCAGCTTTCGGCTTGTGCTGTGAGCTGAGCCACGGTCATCTGTGGTCAGCTGAGCGCTTGGCTACATCTCCCCCCATCTTTTGAAATCCATCGTCTGTGATGGTTAATTAAAAGCAATTCTTGTGAGCAGACTTAGCTGAGCATCAAACAAGAATTATTGAGCAGGTAAAGGGAGATAATTCAGCCGATAACTGATAGCAAAGTGAAATGTGGAATGACTGCAACATTCTTAGGAAGACCCTACTTCTATAGTCAAAGTGGCATTAGCCAGGTTAAGTTATGGGTTTGAACTTAGTCCAATGCATCCTCAGTTAACTTTGAACAGTTTGATATAGAGAACGGGTCCCAATTTGGTAAATAAAATATGAAGTTGGAAAGCATTCATTTTTGTGCCCATCAATCTATGTATCAACACTGTCATATATACATGCAGAGTTGCATACATGTATAATAGCATAAATAATAACAACATGAATTATGAGAGCATGTTCATAGACATACTTTGCATTGCTAAGACTTTGTGACAAGCTAGATCACAGGTTAAGCAAGAAGAGAATAAAAAAAAAACCCCTAAAACATGAATTGCGCAGAAATATCTGAAAATGAAAACAGAATTAAAGCATGAACAGGAATGATATGAAAAATAACATAACAGCACTGTTTCAGCTTAGCAAGAATAAAAAATGAAAACGTGTCAGCATCATGACTGTTCGTTTGCAGTGTCGCTGTTCTGGCTGTTATTTTTTTCAAAACACTGTAAGTGGAGTCCTGGTTGCCAGTCGTGTGGATCGCCTTGGTGCAGGATCTGGTGGTAGTGGAGGCGCACTGGTGCTGCCTGCAGGGTTGATGTCCTGGGTCTAGGTCTGGGCCTGACCAGCCACACACCACTGTCAGTGTCAGTGTCAGACACTTTGTCACCCTGGTGGTGCAGTGGGACCGGGTGAGTCGGTATGACAACAGGTGGTGGTTGTTGGCTGGACCTCTGTGGTGGGGGGCTGAGTACAGGTGGGGACATCCGTGGGACCACAGCGTCAGGTGTGGTGTTGTGGCACCTCCGTCGTCTCCTGCGTCGCTGGTTTGGAGCTGGTACAGTTGGCGTCAGCCCCAGTTGCCCAGTGTGTGTAGTGGCAACACACTGTTGACAGGAACTGGAGTTGGATGGTCAGCCTTCTGTCGCCTGGCCTGATAGCGTCGTTTGTGGCGACACTGGTCCTCGGTGTGACCGGACCTCTCACACCAGACAGTGTGGAGGGTGTGGGGCCTTGTCAGCAGCACAGCGGCGAGGATGAAGTGCTGGTCCTGTAGGATGTGGGCGGTGTGCTGGCATGGAGAACTGCAGCTGACGTCGCAGGCTGGCGTTCCCAGCTGCGAGCGTGGCCAGCTGAGTCTGTAGGCGGGCAACAGTGGTGTTTCAACGCCGGGGCAGGTGTTGTAGGTGTGGCTGTCCTCCCGCAGTCATCGCAGGGCCTCCCTCTTCGCTGCCTTGAAGGTGGTGTCAGGGTGGTCACGGATGAAGCGCCTGACATCGCTGGCTGAGTGCAGCTGGCTGAAGGCCTCTGGCGAAAGCGTCGCGGAGGATGGCTGCTGGCACCTGCATCATCCCATCTTCAGCCTTGTTGACCTTGGTCCACAGGTACCGAAGATGGACGCGTAGTTGGTCACCGTCTCCTTGGGCTGCTGCTGTCTGTTGAAGAAGTCAGTGGCACGGGATGTGTCGTCTCACTGCTCTCCCCAGTTCTCATCAAGAACTGCACGGATCTTGGCTGGGGTGTCCACGTGTCATCAGCAGCCCGACGATCCGCTGGCGAGCTCGGCCTGCAAGGGCTGAGATCAGCCTGAGAGAGGCTGTCGCGTCATCCAGGGGCTGTAGCTGGAGAATCAGTCTGGCCTCATTGATGAAGTCTTCGACTTCACTGCCGGTTTCCTCACCGGATAGCGTCGGGAATTTGGGCAGAAAGTTGGTTGAAGCCATCTTGATGCGGTCAGCTGAGCGCTTGGCTACAATTATAATAAATGACAATTGTATAGCGCATTTCTCTTAGTTAACTCACTCCATGCCAAGAGTTTTTGCCCTTGCCAATCCCTGAAAACCCAGGGTTTGTATAGGATGGGGAAAAAAATGTAAAAAAACCAAATAAACACCCAGACAATTGATATTTGGTATATGTATGCAAGGAATGTTGTTCCATATGTGTGCAAAAAATCAAAGTATTTACTCACCGTCTTGATGTTGATCGCGGTATCCATATTTAGTGTATTTTTTAGCATTTTTGCACCCATCAGAAAGGTACAATAACATGTTCCACATCACATTCTAACACTATTTGAGGGACTGAAGACCTAGTGCATGCAATGAAGTATGAACAGGTGGTGAAGAAAGTTGAAATTCACTCATACAAGAAAAAATATTGTCTCTACATAATGAAAATCAAAGAACAAAGAAAAAAACTCAACCGGCTGGGTGTTGACTGGCCAGTCAGCTGACAAACCTGGTATGCCAGTGAAGGGATGTGCAAGAGGGAAAAAGGAAAAATTGTCAGTCCAATCACTGGTGAAAACACTTGCAAAATCGTCCATTTCCTCAGTGGTTTCGTCGTCTGTGTCTGTCTCATCTGCTGGCACATGTTCCCCACTTTCCTCTCCATTGTAAACACTCTCTTCAGTGGCCGAATCTGTTTCTAGTTCATCGGGATCTGGTTCAAATTAACTGTCCGAAGAATCAACATTATCTCCTTCGACATCAGAGCCTTCAGTTTGGATAATTTCCAAAGCATCTTCAACGCTGAGTAACATTTCACCTCTCCGACCGTGTCTAACACTTCGCCGTGACGCCATCTTGTCAAAAAACTTACAAAGCTGACAGGGGGCACGCTTTGTTATCAAGTGCGGTTGAGCTTATCGCGACACACACGCAGCGTGTGTGAATGAAAAGCTGACCAGAGGTGACGTAAGATATCACATCTGCTTTTGATTTTCGCATCCGACGCGTCACTCCGACAGCACGACTTTTTAAAATCCAAGTCCGCATATGCGGACATTGGCATCCAACGCTTTCTCCGACGATGTCCGCATATGCGGACAATGGCAGCGAGTGAGTTAATCCACTCATTGCGCTGTCAGTCACCCTTTCACACTCAGCCAGGCCGGAAAATGATCAGCCACACAGCCCTACACACACGCACCCCATGAGTTATTACACTGCTCAAATTATCCGTGAAAAAAACAACAAAACACGACCTTCACAGAACAGATGCGATTTTAGCCGGAATTTGAACAGAGAGTGTGTTGGTTGGTGTCGAAGTCCTACAGGCAGCGAAATATCACAATGCAGCAGCTTGAAGGAACGCAGGTTTTTTTCTCATAATTTATTATTTAATTATGAAGGAGCGTGTCAATGTTCGCCAATGTCAAAATTTCACATAGGTCTATGTCAATGTTCTCACAAAATATTTTTGGTAGGTCTATGATCCCCCAAGTCAAAATTCCCCCAGATCTGTGTTCCTTCCTGTCTATGTTCCTTCATGCTATGTGTGTTTCATCTTTGAAACACTTTTGGTGAGTAGTCAGTCGTCAGTAATGACCAGTGGTCAGCCCAGATGAAAAAAGTACTAACACTGTAGTCAGTCGTCAGTAATGACCAGTGGTCAGCCCAGATGGAAAAAGTACTAACACTGTAGTCAGTCGTCAGTAATGACCAGTGGTCAGCCCAGATGAAAAAACTACTAACACTGTAGTCAGTCGTCAGCAATGACCAGTGGTCAGCCCAGATGAAAAAAGTACTAACACTGTGATCAGTCGTCAGTAATGACCAGTGGTCAGCCCAGATGGAAAAAGTACTAACACTGTAATCAATCGTCAGTAATGACCAGTGGTCAGCCCAGATGAAAAAAAAGTACTAACACTGTATACAAATGCGTGAATGTTTGTGAACATGTGCCGATTAACAAACGTTCGTCAATACGTTCGTCCATCCCAGCAGCCCTCCACCCTCACTCCCAGCATGCATGTCAACAGGAAGTGACGTGATGAAGAGCTGTGGCGCCATCTGTGGGTGTTCCAGTCAGTGTCCTTGTCGGAAGGCAGGATGTGGCAGCAGTGCGGGGCCTGACGTCAACCTGTGTTCCGGTCAGTGTGTCCACAGCTTCACTGCTTTCTCCCTTGTTGTTTTATATCAGCACTTTGTGTAGGTGTGCTCAGACAGGCCAGGAACTCCCACCCCTGGCAGCTCCCAGGCACGGATGAGAAAGGACTGAGTGGTAGCTGAGTGCCACGCCCCCTTCCCTCTGCCCTCAGCCACATTCCTATGAACCTCCCCCCCCCCCCTCACACACACACACACACACACACACACACACACTTATAGTGAATAGACGTTAAACTGAAGATAAAAAAAAAACACACTCACACAAGACAGTGTTGTTATTGTATGTCTGCGTGTGTATGTGTGTGTGTGTGTGTGTGTGTGTGTGTGTGTGTGTGTGTGTGTGTGTGTGTGTGTGTGTGTGTGTGTGTGTTTTGTTGTTGTGTGTCTGTTGTGTCAATGCGTGTGTGTGTCTGTGTGTATAAAAAAAATAACTGTATGATAATGGGTTGACATAATGGGATGTTGTGTGATGTATATGAGCTTGTGCATGTGTTTTATGTGTGTGCGTTTTGAGAAAGACAGATATACAGACTGAGAGAGACACACAGACAGACAGAGAATTACAGCGAGAGACAGACAGAGAGACTGACAGAGAGAGAGATACAGAGACACAGAGAGAAAGAGACAGGCAGACAGACAGAGAAAGAGAGAGATGCAGAGAGACAGACAGAGAGAAGGAGAGTGCAGCGTGAAGGTGTGTGCTGATTTCAGGTCAGGCCGGACAGAACGTGTCCTGCACCATGCCGGGTAACTGTGGCTGCAACAAGGGCTCGCTGGGAAAGCTGTAGTCAGCCTGGCCTCCACACACTGCTTGTCTTGTCTTGTCTTGTCTTGTCGTGTCGTGTCTCTTGTGTAGGGAAAGCTGTAGTCAGCCTGGCGTCCACACACTGCTTGTCTTGTTTTGTCTTGTCTTGTCTTGTGTCGTGTCGTGTCGTGTCGTGTCGTGTCGTGACTCTTGTGTAGGGAAAGCTGTAGTCAGCCTGGCCTCGACACACCGCTTGTCTTGTCTTGTCTTGTCTTGTCGTGTCGTGTCGTGTCGTGTCGTGTCTTTCGTGTAGGGAAAGCTGTAGTCAGCCTGGCCGCCACACGCTGCTTGTCTTGTCTTGTCTTGTCTTGTCTTGTCTTGTCGTGTCGTGTCGTGTCTCTTGTGTAGGGAAAGCTGTAGTCAGCCTGGCCTCCACACACTGCTTGTCTTGTCTTGTCTTGTCGTGTCGTGACTCTTGTGTAGGGAAAGCTGTAGTCAGCCTGGCCTCGACACACTGTTTGTCTTGTCTTGTCGTGTCGTGTCGTGTCGTGTCTCTCGTGTAGGGAAAGCTGTAGTCAGCCTGGCCGCCACACGCTGCTTGTCTTGTCTTGTCTTGTCTTTTCGTGTCGTGTCTCTTGTGTAGGGAAAGCTGTAGTCAGCCTGGCCTCCACACACCGTTTGTCGTGTCGTGTCGTGTCGTGTGTAGGGAAAGCTGTAGTCAGCCTGGCCTCCACACACTGCTTGTCTTGTCTTGTCTTGTCGTGTCTTGCCTTGTCGTGTCGTGTCGTGTAGGGAACGCTGTAGTCAGCCTGGCGTCCACACACGGCTTGTCTTGTCGTGTCGTGTCCATTGTGTAGGGAAAGCTGTAGTCAGCCTAGCGTCCCACACACTGCTTGTCTTGTCTTGTCTTGTCGTGTCCCTTGTGTAGGGAAAGCTATAGTCAGCCTGGCCTCGACACACTGCTTGTCTTGTCTTGCCTTGTCTTGTCTTGCCGTGCCGTGTCGTGCCGTGTCTTGTCGTGTCGTGTCGTGCCGTGTCTTGTTTTGTGTATTGTCGTGTCTTGTCTCATGTGTATCTCGTAGCGTTTTCTGTACGTGTGGAGAGCAGTTTCTTCTTTTTTTCTTTTTTTGTATTCTCTTATCTCGTGTTGTCATGTCTTCTCTTGTCGTGTCGTGTCTTGTCTTGTCTCTTGTGTATTTGGTAGCGTTTTTTGTACGTGTGGAAAGCAGAGGGTTTTTTTTGTAAATATTTTTATTATGAGACTTTCGTAAGAAAAAAAACAACATAGAAGACACACGAACAGAACAGTCCAACTTCGTTTGTGACACACACAAAATATATTTTTTCACTACATATTTCACTTGAACACGCGTTTGCGTTTACACACACACACACACACACACACACACACACACACACACACACACACACACACACACACGCACGCACGCACGCACGCACGCACGCACTGCAAGTTATCCCGTGTACATTAATTGAACCTAAGCGTGTTCCAGAGTTTTTAACGAAAGTAAATGAAAGAGAAAATTAACCTGCGTACGAATATTTGTTGTAAAAAAAAGTTATTTAAACGGTCTGTGATGTATCTTGAACTGTTTAATCAGATATGATTAATTTTGACAATAAAAGCAATGCTACCAGCAGAATACAGGTGTGGCGGCTGTTATGTGTGCCAAGGCCATGTATATGACGGACGTCATGTGTGCCAAGGCTATGTATGAATGACGGACGTCATGTGTGCCAAGGTCATGTATGAGTGACGGACGTCATGTGTGCCATGGCCATGTATGAGTGACGGCCGTCATGTGTGCCAAGGTCATGTATGAGTGACGGACGTTATGTGTGCCAAGGCCATGTATGAGTGACGGACGTTATGTGTGCCAAGGCCATGTATGAATGACGGACGTTATGTGTGCCAAGGCCATGTATGAGTGACGGACGTTATGTGTGCCAAGGCCATGTATGAGTGACGGACGTTATGTGTGCCAAGGCTATGTATAAGTGACAGACTGTTTGCGTACAAGCACACACAAAATGATTATTAAAAAAGAAAACAAAAACTTCTTGACACGTTAGTCAGACACAAAGCACACACACACATGCACGCGCAAATCGCTTTTGATTAAGACTAGATACACTTGCACACAGAAAAAATGAAAGAAAATAAATGAATGGAGCTGCACTGTGCGAAGAAAAAAGTAACTTGACTCAGCACAGCACAGCACAGCACAGCACAGCACTAGGTCTGACATGCACTCTAGGTTTGACGTGCACCCTAGGTCTAGGTCTGACGTACACTCTAGGTCTGACATACACTCTAGGTCTGACATACACTGTAGGTCTAGGTCTAACGTACACTCTAGGTCTGACATGCACTCTAGGTCTAGGTCTGACATGCACTCTAGGTCTGACATGTACTCTAGGTCTAGGTCTGACGTGCACTCTAGGTCTGACGTGCACTCTAGGTCTAGGTCTGACATGCACTCTAGGTCTGACATGCACTCTAGGTCTAGGTCTGACATGCACTCTAGGTCTACGTCTGACATGCACTCTAGGTCTGATGTGCACTCTAGGTCTGACTTGCACTCTAGGTCTGACGTCTAGGTCTGACGTGCACTCTAGGTCTGACGTGCACCCTAGGTCTAGGTCTGACGTGCACTCTAGGTCTAGGTCTGACATGCACACTAGGTCTGACGTGCACTCTAGGTCTGACATGCACTCTAGGTCTAGGTCTGACGTACACTCTAGGTCTGACATGCACTCTAGGTTTAGGTCTGACGTGCACTCTAGGTCTGACATGCACTCTAGGTCTGACGTGCACCCTAGGTCTAGGTCTGACGTGCACTCTAGGTCTAGGTCTGACGTGTACTCTAGGTCTGACGTGTACTCTAGGTCTGACGTGCACCCTAGGTCTAGGTCTGACATGCATTCTAGGTCTAGGTCTGACATACACCCTAGGTCTGACGTGCACTCTAGGTCTGACGTGCACTCTAGGTCTGGCATGCACTCTAGGTCTAGGTCTGACGTGCACTCTAGGTCTGACGTGCACTCTAGGTCTGGCATGCACTCTAGGTCTGACGTACACTCTAGGTCTGACATGCACTCTAGGTCTGACATGCACTCTAGGTCTAGGTCTGACATACACTCTAGGTCTGACATGCACTCTAGGTCTAGGTCTGACATGCACTCTAGGTCTGACGTGCACTCTAGGTCTGACATGCTCTCCAGGTCTGACGTGCACTCTAGGTCTCACGAATCACGTTGAGTTATCCTGCTCGTCAGGCATCTCTCACAGACACACCACTGAGGCTTAGCGTTTATGGATTTGTCCGACCGCCTTCTTGTGAAACTGAAACTGGTTCTTCAGGTATGGTCATGGATGGAGAAACCGTGTACAATTTACCTCACTGCATGTTCCTCAGAATAAAATAACAGATTTTCCTGGGTAAGAAAAAAAAAAAAAGAAAAAGAAAAAAAGAAACCAGGTTCATTTACGATCCTCCCATCATCACGCGATCATCTCACACATTTCTACCCTCACTCTCACTGACATGGCATCAGCAGGCCAGTGCCAAGCTGAAGCTTATCCATGAGAAAAACATAACTGACTTTGACATGTCAATAAATTTCATAAACATGTTTAAAGATGCAATTTTTTGCAATTGACAAATAACAAACTTTTTATTTATTAGTATTTATATCATTTTTATTTTCATTATTATTTTATTATTATTATTATTATTATTATTTATTTATTTTTTTTGCAAAAAAAGGAAATGTGTGAAATCAATAGAACGAAGGGAATTAACCCCACTTTAGAGACTGAGATTATCGTTTGTAAAAGAAGAATGCTCTCCCTTGAAAAACCACTGCCTTGACATGGGAAAACAATCATACACACATAACATTAACACACGGATATAATCTTGACCAGCTGCTTTTTTCCTGCCTCATTTAAACACTTGTGCGCGCGTATGTTCACACGCGCACACAGACACCTATAGCACACACACACACACAGAGGGAAATTAACTGCAACAATAAGTGGTACTGTACTGATTTAGTATAAATAATATTTAAATGTTTCGAATGCTCCAAACAGTTAAACCTGAGTTAGACTGGCCTCTGCTTACCCTTTCTGGACGTCAGTCTGCTGGCAAGTTCATACCTGTGTGATCGCGGGTTCAGATTCAGTACAGGTATTCATTACAGGTGTATGCGCAAAACTTAAAAAGTTATTCAGTAGCCAGCAGCGCGCAGCACGATCTCCTGTTCATTGTGTGCCTCATTTCAACACTTGTGCGCGCGTATGTTCACACGCGCACAGAGACTTATAGCACACACAGACACACACAGACACACACAGACACACACACACACAGACACACACACACACACACACACACACACACACACACACACACACACAGGGGAATTAGCTGCAGCAATAAAAAAAAAAATTGCAAATGAAAAGTGCTCTCCCTTTAACTGCCCCCGTCTGACATTCTCTCCCCCCCCCCCCCCACCCCCCACCCTCTCTCTCTCTCTCTCTCTGTACGTTTGGAAGACACATTTGTTTTCTTCTTTTTTTCTTTTTTACAATGTGCTTGCATGCTCTGTGTGTCTATCTGTTCATACGCATTAAACATAGAGGATAGAGAATTAGGTCACCAACAACATAGTAGGTCATTCATTAATAACTGTTGAGTGATTTGATTCTTCCACATTTGTCTTCGTTACATGTATCTGCTTTAACCATGAATATGACAACAACAAAAATCGTTAACAAGCCATATCACACACACACACACACACACACACACACACACACACACACACACACACACACACACACACACACAAATCGACAATGATCATAAAAGCATTGGGTTTTCTTTTCTTCTTTTTTTATTCGGAAAGAAACGAAACCGAAATTGTCAGGGACAGACAGAGATAAAAAGAAAGAGAGAAGAGGGGGGCGGGGAGGGGGGGCGGAGGGGGCTGGGGGGGGGGGGGGGTTGGAGAAAGCATGGAAATGTACTCTCTTGAAAAATCAAGTCAAATCTATGACTGTTCTTTTGTAAGTGTTCAGCCTCCGGTGACAGGTCAATTTGTCTCCCTCCCCCACTCAGCCCCGGCAGGTTTATTTCACAAAGCCCGGGCTGCTTGGAGCACGTGGAATGTGACTGGTGAACGGTGCAAAGCATGGCTGAACTGTATGGCGATTAATGGACACAAATGGTGTCGTGGCCATTTAGAAACGAGGAGCTGAGCTGACAGCCCCTTTGTGTGTGTGTGTGTGTGTGTGTGTGTGTGTGTGTGTGTGTGTGTGTTACCTATCGCTAAATTCCTCAGATGCTCCGCACAAGTTCTAGGTGCTAAGACTGAAACAGGAGCTTAAGCCAGTGGTGATTAAGGACTGTTTGTACAGTACTGAAGATAGGGGAACAGAGGCCGGCAGACACAAAGGATAAAATAACAACGATCCTTAGACACCCAGGCCTTTGTACTATATGTATAACTGTTATCACCGTGCCAAATCAGGAACTCAACATTGCATCGAAACATAACCCCCACCTCACCCCGCCCCCACCCTTCCTCATTCCTGTTCATCTCCGACACACAGAGACACATTCCTGTTCATCTCTGACACACAGAGACACATTCCTGTTCATCTCCGACACACTGAGACACATTTCTGTTCATCTCCGACAGACAGAGACGCATTCTTGTTCATTACTGACACACAAAGACACATTCCTGTTCATCTCTGACACACAGAGACACATTCCTGTTCATCTCCGACACACTGAGACACATTCCTGTTCAATTCTGACACACAGAGACACATTTCTGTTCATCTCCGACAGACAGAGACACATTCTTGTTCATTACTGACACACAAAGACACATTCCTGTTCATCTCTGACACACAGAGACACATTCCTGTTCATCTCTGACACATAAAGACACATTCTTGTTCATCTCTGACACACAAGACACATTCCTGTTCATCTCTGACACACAGAGACACATTCCTGTTCATCTCTGACACACAAAGACACATTCCTGTTCATCTCTGACACACAGAGACACATTCCTGTTCATCTCTGACACACAGAGGCATTCCTGTTCATCTCTGACACACAGAGACACATTCCTGTTCATCTCTGACACACATAGGCATTCCTGTTCATCTCTGACACACAAAGACACATTCCTGTTCATCTCTGACACACAGAGACACATTCCTGTTCATCTCTGACACACAAAGACACATTCCTGTTCATCTCTGACACACAGAGACACATTCCTGTTCATCTCTGACACACAAAGACACATTCCTGTTCATCTCTGACACACAGAGACACATTCCTGTTCATCTCTGACACACAGAGGCATTCCTGTTCATCTCTGACACACAGAGACACATTCCTGTTCATCTCCGACACACAAGTGAGACACATTCCTGTTAATCTCTGACACACTGAGACACATTCCTGTTAATCTCTGACACTCAGACACACATTTGTTGTGTGTGTAGGTGGGGGATGGGAATTTGCTGTATTCTTTAAATACGGTTCAATTTTATAATTGTCACAGCGTTCTTGTAAAATTCTAATTTAGATGAACTGTTATGTTTCAGTTTCCAAAATTTCATGTATTCATTTTCAAGCTTCTTGGATATAGCATACTTTAATCTTTTAACACTAAAAGTGAATTGATTTTTTTTCCAAACATGAGCTAATCCAGTACTAGTTAATACATTTCTTATGAAAAGTAGCCACTGAACATTTTTATTTGACGATACATGCATTTCTATGTTTTGTATACAAGTGAATTTTGAGGAAGGTCTAATATATGTATCCAACAGCCAGTAACTTGACATATTATTTTTAGGCTAATAGGGAATCTTCCTAATTCTCCTAAAACGGGGAGAACCATTGCTCTTTTATGTACACCAAGTAATTGTTTACAAAACTTGACATGAAGTCTTTCATGTGGAAATTTGTTGAAAAAACAATTACTGGATAATTTGAATGAATTAAACGATACATCTCCTGCAACATCATATTATGAAAACCAAACTTCTGCTCCATATGTTGAAATAGGCGTTATCAAAGTATCATATAACTGACACATGATATCTATATTCATATCTGTATTACGAAATGTTCTGAATAGCACATGCGGAGCCTTATTTGCTTGATTTTTTAGATGCCTTTGTGCTCGACTTAAGTTGCCATTTGTATGAAATATAATCCCTAAATATCTATATTCTTCGTTGTTTCAGTTATGTCCTCTCCACATTTGAAATGTAGGGGTATTTAGGGACAGTTTTTGAAAAAAAAAACCCCCAAAACCCCATTACTTTTGTCTTTTCTCTATTCAAACGTAAGCCCGATTGACTGCAGTAAGAGTGTAACATGTTAACTTTTTGTTGCAAGCCGTCTTTAGATAATGATAAAATAACTAAATCATCTGCGTATAAAAGGCATGGGAGTCTAGTAGATGAAGTGTTGTCAATCGTTGGGGAGTTCATGTCTGTCATATCTGTGGTGATATCATTTATGAAAATATTGAATAGAGCTGGGCTGAGTGTATTTCCCTGATGTACCCCCCTTCGAATAATAAATTCTCCGCTGAAATGATCTTGTGATTTTGCGTAGATTTTAGCGTTCGTATATATATATTTTTTATGATATTAAAACATTTACCTTTTATTCCTATTCGGTGTAGCTTCAGCATCATTGCATCATGCCAAACACTGTCAAACGCTTTTTGAAAATCTACAAAACAACCATAATTATAGTCGACTGTTTTTTCTTT
The DNA here is from genome assembly GCF_041734735.1 of Babylonia areolata. Taxonomy (NCBI): domain Eukaryota; kingdom Metazoa; phylum Mollusca; class Gastropoda; order Neogastropoda; family Buccinidae; genus Babylonia; species Babylonia areolata. The sequence continues at coordinate 6,588,384 of NC_134895.1, read as the reverse complement.
TTATTATCTCATCTACTAACTCTTTTAAACAAAGATTTGATCAGTGGTTCTATAGTTGTTGTGTTTTTGGTTTTTTTTTCGAAATCCGGCATGTTCTTTGATCAAAACGTCGTTAGTCTCCAGATATTCATTCATTCTTGTATTCAGGATGGTGCAGAATACTTTACCTAATGTATTAGTCAGTGCAGTCCCAGATAGTTATTTGGGTCTATTAGGTTGCCGCTTTTATATAAAGGGATACTGATACCAGTTTTCCAATCGTCTGGATACATACCTGTTGTATATATTATATTATATAGCTTTTGCATGGCAGGTAACAGAAGCGGAAAACTGCTTTTGATCATCTCATTTGTTATTGCGTCCCTTCCTGGCGATTTTTTTTTTTTTTTTTTTTTAATACTTAGGCATGCCTTTCGTAGGCTATTTCTTCTTCAGTAATTTCTTTATTGAAACTTAATGTATTACCATAATATAGCATTTCAGTGTTTTCAAGTTCATTTTTTGCTCGTCATTTATTTCCACACGTCTTTTCTACGTGTGTGTGTGTGTGTGTGTGTGTGTGTGTGTGTGTGTGTGTGTGTGTGTGTGTGTGTGTGTGTGTGTGTGTGTGAGCAGAAATCGATGTAATGTGTGACTCGCATAACCTTGACAATAAAAAGATTCGGATTATATGTTGTGATGTAGAGACGGAGGCATAGTTTTGACAATGCATTGCAGATTTTCCCATACGGTCCTGAATGAGAGAGGAAATCATTGTGACCTTGCGACTGAGCTGAGAAAAGCGGCTTTGTTGTTTTACTGGGTAAAACCACAACGGGCCTTTTATTCTCCATCACGCTGGTGCGGCAGGAACACAGCACAAAAAGCTTTGTTTGAAATCTTTTTTTTACAGAATCACTGGGACGCTCCCACTCGCCATGCACCCACAAACATCATACAACCGCACGCACGCACGCACGCACACACACACACACACACACGCAGACACACACATGCCATGGAAAAACAACAACAACAAACAACCTCGCCAATTGCATTATGGAAATGAATGAATGAAAGTGCTGCTGCTGCTACTTATATGACTACTTCTTCTACTACTGCTACTGGATATTTTTCATGTTGCGCCCCCCTACACCCCCCCCACCCCCGCCCCCTCCTCTCCCCCCTCTTTAAAATACCACATTTTGGAGAAAACTGCATTCCGATTTTATGTATAAACTCACTCGCGGTTTGAACTGAAGATTTATTATTGTGTATGCGTGCAGGCCGAGTGCTTTTCGGATACAAAGTACAGTACTGGAACATGCGAACAAGTTCCTGTGCATTGTTGTGTGAAATAATCATAATCATCATAATGATAATAACAATGATAATAGTAATGATAATGATAGTAGTAATAATGATAATAACTCTAATGACTGTGATGGTCATGAACACTAGAAAGGAGACAATGATCTTCCACTCTCGTGAAACGGAAACAAAATAAGCCGCCTCACTCAGTTTCAAATGCAGACGACAATTTCCCAATGGATGCCGCAAGCAACAAGTCACTGGATGTTGTCACCGCCTTTGATAGATTTTATGACGTGAGTTTCACTCCGGAGGTGGTATTTAGCGAAAACCCAGAGCTGTGTTTCATAATGGTTTGTATGATGATAATATTCAGTTTCAATATTATTTTGTCGAAAACCGATTTAAAGATTGTTTTTCTGTTGTTTTTTTCAGACAGTAGCCGCATTGACTGATATAAAATTAGATCTGGCGTGATGTGTCAGTTTCATAAAAACATGAGTCTTAGAACGTAAAACTGCACAATTGTGAGTGTGTGTGTGTGAAAGAGAGAGAGGGAGAGCTTGAAGGTTTTGTTTGTTTGTTTGTTTTTTGCTTTTGTATGGTATGTTGTACTTGAATGCAAGCATATTCATGTCTGTATAACTCAGCTGAAAACACCTTGAGCTCCCCCAGTCTGGGAGGCGTGAGCGTCAGTTTACATTATTATTATTGTTGTTGTTTTGTTTTCCTTCTTATATTAGCATTGAGAGGCGCACACGGCATTTTGAATAGCGACTAGAGTCATGCGTTGACATGGTAACCACAGCAGTGCACATCCATATCAGCAGTATTCAGGTTCAGGTTCAGTATTCAGTCATATATGACGTTACTTTCACCAAAAAGTGCAACTATTACAATGCATTAAATTAGAAACAACAACAATTATCGCTGGTGAAACTGATTCAGGTCACGCAGAGTATGCAGCTATCGTGTTGTATGCGCTCGGGTCTGCAAGTGTGGGTTCCACTTCTCTTTTCAAAGTTTGGCGAATTTCTTCGGATAACACATTCCATTTCAGCTGGTTTCACAAAGGGAGGGCACGCCTTCTTCATTTGTCTCGAGCAGCAAGGATACTTACTCAGACATCGTCTGATTCTCACCGTAAGAATTTAAGAACTCTATACCGTCTGAAGATGGAGACATTTTTTTCCGAACGATTTCTGTGACAGCCTCTCAATTCCAATCACTCACATGTCAGTGTCGCCACACGCATGTTCATCACACTTGCATCAGTTCGAGGTGAGAGAGAGAGAGAGAGAGAGAGAGAGAGAGAGAATGGTAGGTCTCAACGTGAAATTATTGATGCCTGACCAATAACCTTTTTATCATTATTTCAGCATTACGCATTCGTCATAAAAGAAAGGGATGGTTTTCATGAACAAATCAAAACATACAAGTCGGAGAATGAGAGACTTACCAGTTTGAACGACAGTTTGCTGAAGGGTAAGCGGAATCTTTTCCTTTGTTTCAAATAATTTAGATGATTTACAAATGGAAAGCATCAATGTGTGGGTAAAAATTTAATGTCCGTAATACATCATCGTCAGAAATGAGTGCTTGATAATTTAGCCTTAACACTATAACAATATCTAGTGTGATTTACAAAATAAAAAAGAAAGAAAGAAGATACCGAAAAAGCATGCGTGCAAGAAGATATGGAGACACAATAGCCAAAGTATGTTGTAAACAGGATACTATTGACATTTGGGGTGATTGCAGAAGGATGACACAGTGCTGCCGAGACTTGAACCCACAGCCTTTAGATTATGTTGCATGTTAGCATCATTTGTTTTTCCGGAGATTCAAATAAAGTTTGTCATGCACAATGATTCATTCATTCCAGTGCCTGTTTGTCTGACATTGCTTGCATTAACGAGCTGACCAGTCGTGTAACACATTATGTTAAGGACCCCCCCAAACCCCCACACCCCACCCCTCCCCTCTGCCCCTCATTTCCCTATTTCCCCCCAAGCACAAAGGTGTGCATGCAAAATATTTATCAGCTGTTTTCATTATTGCGATACTTTTCCAGTATATTCATTGGAAAACTCGCATGATTAAATTGTGTGCGTTATTGTATTTATTTCATTTGGCATTATTGTATTTTTTTTTTTCATCTGTGGAGGCTGGGAATACCACTGTACTACAGAAGTGGTGTCTGTCAGATATTGTGAAGGGGGTGGGTGGAATCCGTGGGCGTGTGGATCACAGCCAGCATCAAGACACTGGGCAAGGCTCCTAGAGGAGGTGAACGTTTTGCTTGAGACCAAACAGATGGCCCTCACCTTTACACTTTCAGCTGGCCGACCCGCAGTTGCAGTCATCGGAAGGCATACTTTATTAAATAGTAATACTTTCTTACTCCACCCGCGATTCATCTTTCTAGCGTGATTATTTGTATACATAGTCGTTTGTTCGTTTATTTTGTTTGTTTATCTGTTTTTATGAAGTCATTTTTTTCAAAATGGCGGAAGTTTGGTTCCTTTACTCCTTTGTTGTTTATCTGTTTGTCCGTATGCCTGTCTGTCAAAGCGTCTGTCAGTTCACCACACTATCCATTCATCCGTCTGTGTATCTGTCAATTTATCTATTAGTATGTCTAGTTGTCTTTCTTATATGTCTTCTATTCACATATTAAATCGCGCGCGCGTATATGCGTGCGTGCGTGCGTGTGTGTGTGTGTGTGTGTGTGTGTGTGTGTGTGTGTGTGTGTGTCAGACCTGAAAGCGATGCACGAGATGGTGGGAAACTTTCACCAGATGGTCACCCAAATAGATACTCTGAAAGGTAGGTTGTTTATGTATAACGCTGAGAAATAATATATGTTGTCTTACCAGTTTCTATCCCAGCTTCTGTTTATCCAGTTAGATGTGTGTATTTTATCTGTCTATCTCTCAGGCCAGTTGACTGATTAACTACCCTGTCTCAGTTTCTGACTTCTTGTCTGCCAGCAAGTCATTTTAGGTTACCATTCTAACTGACTGTTTAATACGAAAAGGAAAACACCATGCAGTCGTTTGGATTCTTTTTTTTCTTCTTATACTGACGGCATGTAGAAGAATATGTGGGAAGACATGAAAAAAATATTGTGTGTCTGTGTACCTTCTGTGAAGTGAGCAAATACAGACATTGAGAGATTGTAATTGTGAATAAATAGTGGAAAAACTGTGAAGGCGCGCACACAATACGGACATAAAGAGGTTGAAATTATAGATAGTGCAAAAGCCAGAACACGTGCATACGCATGTATGTGTGTGCCTGTGTGGATGACAGTATTCTTTGTCAGCCTATTTTTATTTTTCCTACCCCCCACCCCCCCGACATGCACACCTTCTCAGTTGCTTGTACACATCCACGCATATGATATATGCATGCGCGCGTGAACACACACACACACACACACAACCACTTGTTTTGATTTCTCGCATGGTTTATTAGTTTTCTGTTTGAAACGGTGTTGTGAGTAACAAAACAATAATTATCTTTAAATATCGTGATAGTAATGTGTTCTGTTGTTTGGAATGACGAGAAACTGACCCGCTTTTTCATTCTTCATGTCTGCAGACAGCAACATGGTTTTGAAAGAAACCTGCGGGGTGCTGGAACAGGTTTGTACAACTCTGAAGAAAATAGACGAATTGACAAGCACACACACACACACACACACACACACACACACACAAAGTTGACCCAGAGCAGATCATATTTTCCTGCTTTTTTTTGGTCAGATTCAGCACGCTACTTTAAATCTGTTTAAGATTTCAGATGTTCCCCTCGTTGCTGCAGGGAGCAGAAAAACCGTGACATCAAATGACGCCCCACCACTCTCCTCCTTGGACTTTGAACATTTTCTGTTCGCTTTGATCTCGAGATAATAAAAAATCCACTACCAGATTTATAACCTGCTAAGCAAGCCTTCACCCCGTTCAAAAACAAAACGCTTCCACAGATATGTGAGTTGCTCTTGGTCTGATGCTGCGTTTTCATTCCATTTTCTTCAAACTCCCTTCTTTTAAATCATTCAAACTGATGTCAAAGTTAATCTTAAGACTAGTCTGCAAAAACATTCAGAAGGCAATTGTGATCATCATGAATTATTTTGTCGATGAGTAGATACGCTTGATGGGAAATGTTTTCAGTCAATATCTTAACAAAAGTAATCTCAGTATTGTTTTTATCATTATTGTTTTTTTTTGTTTTTTTTTATACTAATTTTAGTTGTATAATTCTTGGCTTATTTTTCTCTGCTTTCAAAGAACTGGTCAAAAATTCTTTCAGCCATTATTTGTGGCTGTGTTAAAAAGTGCACACATTTGTGTGTGTGTATGTGTGTGATTGTGTGTGTGTGTGTGTGTGTGTGTGTTGAATGAGCAGGAAATGAAGACAAAGGAAAAGCAGAACCAAGAACAACTCCAAGAGCAAAAGAAGGAAACAGAGGAGAAGCTAACACTGGTAATCCAGTCCAGAGAAAAAGAGGGTTTGTTTCTGATTCTTTTTGTTTTTCTCGTAGTGTAGCACTCATATCCAGCTTTTGGAATTTTTGAGATGCTTTCCTCAGGTCGTCGGTACAGAAGTATTAGGATCAAAATAATCACTTAACCAGTAGCTTTCTACCCAAAGCAATCACCCTCTGTCTCTCGAACAAACCTAGTACGTTTAAAGAGAATTGTGCAATCAGCAACTATTTACATGAACATCTACTAGTCATTCGCCCTGTCTTTATGTAATGTATCGTGTGTGGCCTATGTTCAAACGTGTGTACGTGTATGTAATGTGTCGTGTATGGCATATGTTCAAACGGGTGTGCGTGTGTGTGTGTGCATGCGTGCAAGCACAGGTACTTACATTGATATGCATATGTGTCTAAAAATTTACTGTATCTGTGTTTGTATATGATATCTTACGAATGTTTGTACCTTTTATGTACTATCCCACTCCCCCCCCCACAACATTGGTTGTGACCCCGTTTCACTTGGTACTAAAACCTGTTGTATGACTGTGTTTCCAGCGGAAAGTGAGAGGCAGCGAATGGTGAGGCAGCTGGAGGAAAAGAACCAGATGATCGTGCAGCTGCAGGAGGCCATTGCTAAGGCCAAGAAAGAGAAGGAAGATGAGATTACCGTGTTGTCCATGGAGGTGAATCTGTTGAACGTTTTCATTCTTGTTGTTTGCCTGCCCGTCTGCCGCTCTGTTATACTGTGTACGTGTGCCACAACCACTGTACAACGTGTGTGGGGCACACTCAGAGAAAACATCCATGCGCGAGTGCACAGTTCTGCATGCACATTCACACACACGCTCGTGTGTACTTGTACATCCCTGTGCAGTTAAATTGGTTTGTGTGTGCAAACGATGAGTAAAACCACCATGTTTTCAGACGTCTGCCTGTATGGGATTGTTTGTGCCTGTTTAACTAAACGTTGGCATATATTACATCTGATGGAACGAAAATTGGCATGGTTATACTGTTACTGCTTTTCTGTCACAAAATTACTGCAAAATAATCTCTTTTTCTTTTGAAACACAACCACTTTAAGGAACTGGGTACAGCTTTGTGCTATAACATTTTGAAAGAACATATGGTACTAAATGATGTGGAAATCAGTTTTCAGCATATCCATTTGAAATCATAAACAAGAAAGGAATTGAATCTTTCCAACTTCCCCATGGCAATATTTGTGTCAATGTCGTTGAATGTAAATCAAACCTAGTTTCATTGTGACAGTAGAACACATGTCTCATATCAAATTTTACTTTTCCGCCATACACGAAAGCTCAGTAGTCAGTAGAACCGTTCTCTATTTTCATTCTCTAATTCGTGTTGTTTTTTTGTTGTTGTATGCCTAGCATACAATCTGTGGAGGTATAGCCCAGTGTTTCATCTTTTTCTTCATTTGATACGATAGCCTGGAAATGTGATACACAAGTGCTTGATCCATTTAAAACCATTATAAGTATTTACGCACTAAAGACCATTGTAAATGTGAACATTGTGATGAGTGTCAGTGAAAACTGATGAAACAGTAACCGAAGCCAGCTCGTCTTTGTGCAGTACGAGAATAAACTCGCCAAAATACAGCGACAAAAGTCTCAGATTCTTCAGAACGCCCAGCAGTCGACAAACCAAGACATTTTTAGAAAGGTAATGGATGTGTAAAGAACGGCGTGTGTGTCTGTGGGAGGGGGGCGGGGTGTGGGGGGTGTATGTGTTCACACAAGCGCACCCTCGTGTCCATATTCCTCAACACATTTATCCAAACACTACGCACGACCACAATTGTGCTGGCAAACAGAACCACACAAGGTTTCAAAGTTGTTTTGTAGACCCACGTGGATCAGCGTGGTCCAAGACGTGTGTCACTCATTGTGTGCACTGTGTGTGCAGAAGCTGAACCACCTGAAGAAGATGCATGAGGAAGAGGTGTGTCACTCATTGTGTGCACGGTGTGTGCAGAAGCTGACCCACCTGAAGAAGATGCATGAGGAAGAGGTGTGTCACTCATTGTGTGCATGGTGTGTGCAGAAGCTGACCCACCTGAAGAAGATGCATGAGGAAGAGGTGTGTCACTCATTGTGTGCACGGTGTGTGCAGAAGCTGACCCACCTGAAGTGTCACTCATTGTGTGCACGGTGTGTGCAGAAGCTGACCCACCTGAAGAAGATGCATGAGGAAGAGGTGTGTCACTCATTGTGTGCATGGTGTGTGCAGAAGCTGACCCACCTGAAGAAGACGCATGAAGAAGAGGTGTGTTACTCGTGTGTACGGTATGTGCAGAAGTTGACTCACCTGAAGAAGATGCATGAGGAAGAGGTGTGTCACTCATTGTGTGCACGGTGTGTGCAGAAGCTGACCCACCTGAAGAAGACGCACGAGGAAGAGGTGTGCAGACTGAAGCAGCACATCGCACAGCTGCAGTCCCAGGCCGCCACACCTCCACCAGCGGCTTCGCCACACACCTCGCACTTCTCCTCCAACATCTTCACCACTCGGGCCAAGAGAAAATAAGTGGGGTACAGTAGTGTCTTGGCTCATGTTTTTTTTATCCCCATTGTTAGGGCTGCACACCAATGTTGACTTTTTTGTTTCAGATCTTTATAGTCTTCTATATATTTTATATGTAGTCCTGAAGTTCACAGGCATGTTTCATGGAAACAATTTGAATGGTATGGTTATTTTACCTGTAAACACAGTCTTCTGGGATGTTTACCCCTTTCGGTTTAGAAATATACCATTTTTGTTTGTTTGTCTGTGGTAGTGATTTTTCCTTGTTTAAAACTCGGTGTTGGAGCCGTGTCATGCGTGTGTTCTTTAGTTAAATTTTTACATTTCTGTTCATGTAGTGTGATTTTGGATGAGAAAAAAATCCATACATTGTCACGACGGTTCAGTGAGCAGTAGATCCTCGCTGTGGAGTGACCTAGGGTACAACAAACACGCACACATCCAACGACACACCTTGAACACAAAACGATGAAACTAAAAATTTGAACTCGGAACGTCGAATAAACATAACAGCAGCTAGGTTTCCCTGTTGAGTGGCCAGCGTCCGTCAGTGTATCTTAGCGGTGTATATCCTGTTGTTTTGGAGCGACCTTACCTAGCATTGAAATTCTGTTTCTGGCTGTTGTCTGTGCTGTCAAAGTCCTAAGTATTTGATTGGCTGTTGTAATCAAGAACGAGGCTTGTAGTGCCATCAACCTACAGGTCTATGATGGAAAAAAAAAGTGAATGAATTATGGTAGCCCTTTGTTTGGCTTGTAGTGAAATCAAACTACAGACTTATAATAGTATAAACAAGTATATTTGTGGTACCCTTTGTGTGGCTGGTAGATCACACTACAAACCTATGATGGTATAAAAAAGTGAATGAATTGTGGTACCCTTGGTGCCTCTTTGAACTGCTTTATAAACTGGAAATTAATATCCAAATGGCTTGACATCCACATTCATGTAATTCTGTCATTCACGCGGTTACTTAGACACATGTTTATTTTCTTGTCGAACTGAATCAGTAAATGATACATCATTTTGCTCAGCCCCAAAGCAGTCGGTTGGGCAGTGAGCAACTTGTTTTGATTGATTTATCTGACGCACTTGTGTGTTGTTGGTTCCTCTACCATGGGTAAACATTTTGTTGTTTTGTTATCGTTCTGTAAAGTTGTTAAGTTTGGTATTGCAACTTTTGCATTGTGATGTTTTTTATGCTGCATTTTATAAAAAAAAAAATCCTATCATGATGCAATAAAGCATCTGAGTTACTTGATTACTTGATATTTTTATGATTCTGTGTTGTAGCAGTTCCGTTCGGTTACTCAGGAGTACAGTGTTATTTTCATTTTCATTTTACCTTGTTTTTAGATTTATTTACTTAGTTATTCTAATTTATTTATTCATTACTTTGATGACTTCTTTCTTTCTTTATTTTTCTCAAGGCCTGACTAAGCGTGTTGGGTAACGCTGCTGGTCAGGCATTTGCATAGCAGATGCGATGTAGCGTATGTGGATTTATCGTGGTGATGATTATGAAGATGGTCATGAAAATACTACTACTACTTCTGCTACTAAGAAGAAGAAGAATATGCCTTCGTTGTTACAGTATTAAAATAATGTACTTTATCTAAGTGAAATTATATACTCACTATTCAAAATAAACCCATTTTCATGCTGTTGCTTTCTGTTGAAAGGTTACTGATGAAAACTTTGTCGTTCCGTTTTTAACAGAAATTTGGTTTTGTTCCATGCAAGCAACCACCACCATAGCAACAACTAACCAGTCAGAAAACAGACACGAACGGATTTTTATAATGAGAGGATGATATCTTGTTTGGAAGACTTCAGGGTCATTAGAAGGTCCCAAGTAAATCAGAGTCCCACTGCACCTCCCCACTCCTCATTCCAAAACATGGCAACTTATCACTGAGTGCTCCTCTTTGCCTTTCACTAACTCACAATACCGAAGACTGACACTGACAAACAAGCCCTTTGGTGTCAACGTAAAGGTACAATGTTTTGCACTTTCAAAATTAGTCATTTAAACATCCACTTGCACATGCACTGATAAGCAACTGTTGTATGATGTCAGCATTAAAAGATGGGGAGTTTTGGAGTTCGACGGTTATGATTAGCTAATAAGCACGAGATTGTATTGAAACATTATGGTAACTGTGTGTCATAAGTGTTCTTTTTGTGCAACACCATGACAGGATCTCTGTGAAGCTTTTCAGTCCTGTGTCCTTGCTGTCTATCCCTCGCTGACTCCAAACGTCTCTCATCCACACACAAAACAAATACTCTACCGAACTGACGAAAGGAAGCTAATGTGTATAATTTGATATAATCATGTAGTCATAATTGAATGACAGAAAAAGTCAAAACAAACCTACATTTACGCAGACGCAATCTGTCCGCATATCTGTGTGTTTGAGTGAGCGCGCGCGCGTGTGTGCGTGTTTCTTTTTCGTTCTTTGTCTCAGGGGAAAATAGGTGAAAATAGACCAGGGCTACAGAAACTTCGAAGAAGCAATAAACGCTTTCACAGTCCTTTTCCCATAATGACTTTATTTCTTTTTTTTGCTCAACTCTTTTGTCTCAAACATTGACACATTAATTAATTGTAATTTTCTCATTTTAGCCAAAACTGTGTCATTCTGCTCAGTAAGGAAATTACAAGGATGCATACAACTGTCAGGAGCAGATAGACTCTGCCACGTAATGGGACATCATTCTGTATATACTATAGGAACTGTTAAAAAGTAAATCTCACTAGTTCAAAACATTAGATTGAAATTTAATGACTCAAGGCATAGAAAGACTGTTGTGTTTTACGTTCAGTGTGAAGGCCTGTCATTCGTCCAAGTGAACGTTTTGTCGGTAAAAGAAGCACCGTTCGCTATTTAACTTGCATGTTGCAGGTATGTTACAGGCCCTTTCCTTCCCTCCAAAATTGATGTTAATGACAACACGACAGAACACACAACCAGTTTATTTATCTTCATCGCCTGTAACAAACAAGACATATCAGTACATTTTGTTATTACGATGATACCTGCCACGTTGTTCTTTTGCCTAAATCAACTCTTGGGCAGCGCAGATTCTTGACAGAAAATTATAATGTAGATTGCATCGACAGATGGCGCGAATTTATGATTGAAAGGAGGCGAAACAAGCGCTGTATTTTATTTGCAGAACTCTGCAAATCATGTAGTGGGTTAAAATCACGAACGACCATCAGAATGAGCACTTGTCATACGCATGTGACATTGCATTCCAAGCCAGTGTCACCGGAGAAAAATACAAAAAGAACGAAGTAAAAAAGAAAAAGAAGGGGTCTAGAATGTTATTGAAATGTCATTTCATGAAAACGTTTGAACAGATGACTTACAAAATGAAAGAATAAATAAAACTGAAACATCTGATCTACTGCCATCTTTCCAGCATGTCGGTCTCTGTGTGGTGTCTTGGAGAATACGTTTATATCCCAGCACATAACTTTCGATTCGACAAAGAATTGTTTTCTGGTGTTAAAGAAGGGTTGAAAAATATTTTTGTGGATTATCATTATGACACTTGCTGACCATGACTACTGTGAATCAGTCGCGTCTTAAAGATTCCGAGTTGTCTACTGATTGGAACTCTGATTTAATGACATCGCGATTTCTTCAAGTCCGATTGATATCGTGGACAAAAGTCTGAACTGCATGTTTATTCAGCTGCCAGTAAGGACCGGATACTTCTCGTTCTTTTTTTGTTTTTGTGTGGGTTGAGAGGTGATTTTTCTTTCTGTCTTTCCTTTTCTAATCATTATGATTCACACGTGAGCCATGGCGGCTGGTCTTTTTTGCTTTTTGTTTTTTATTGACTTCATGGCGAATCCTGGATGAACGAACCTTGACTGTACTGATGATTTAGTTGAATTCAGCGGACATTTTATATGCTGGGGACGTGGCGATGTCCCGTTTTATGGTCGGTGGTTGTATGAATATCTGTTACCCGGGCAAACTGGGCTGTGCCCATGAAAAGGGGCGCTTTTTACTGCTGCCGTTGTGACAGCTATGAACGTGACTGCTGCGAATGCCAGGTAGTCTGTAGCGAAAGATGGAAGCTATTGGTGCAGAGAAACCCTTGTTGACAGTCATTACGTTTGTTTGTTTCAGAACTTTGTGAAACAGTTAGCGATTCTCTGTGTATGTATTCTATGTCTGTCACACTGTTTGTGCCCAGTGTCTGTCTCTTTCTCCTATCTCTGACCCCGCGATCTCCCTGTCTGTCTCTTCCACACCGGGAAACAGGTACGCTAACGGACACACACATCTATCTATCTATCTGTCTCTGTATATACAAGTGCAGTCAGGATGAGAAACAAAGAAACACGTATTCACTCGGACAGACACGAACACATTTACTCGCTGCACAGGGCTTGCCTGCAGACCTTTATACTTTAGGTATTGATGTTCTACTGCTCCATATTACTCATGTCATCAATTCTTTCTTACTGTCTGATTGTTTCCCTGAAAGCTTCAAATCTGCTGTTGTACTTCTACTCATCAAGAAACCATCTTTGGATCATAATTGTTTGAAAAATTATCGACCTGTCTCAAATCTGTCATTTTTGTCAAAACTGCTAGAAAAGATCATATTGTCTCAGCTCTTAGCTCATCTGAAACAAAATAGTTTACTTAATTCTCACCATTCAGCATAGTTGCGAAACGGCGCTTCTTAGAAAAGTGAATGATTTGCTTTGTGGATTTGATGAGATATATGTTTTCTCCCTCTTAGACTTTCCAGCAGCTTTTGACGCTATCGACCACTCTATCCTCTTGAACAGACTTAAAACTTCCTTTGATATTCGTGACAATGCACTAGCATGGATCACGCCTTATCTGTCAAATCGTACACAGAAAGTGTGTGTAAATGGTAGATACTCTAGTGTATCTGCCTTAAACTATGAGGCTTTCCCAAATATCTATTACTGTTAAACAGACTGACTCCAACGAATTCAGAATAACGCTGCCAGACTCGTTTGCAGAGCTTCCAAGTTTGACCGTGTTTCTCCTCTCCTTCAGTCTCTCCACTGGTTGCCTGTTTCGGATCGAATAGACTATAAGCTATCCAGTCTGACTTTTTCTGCAGTCAACGGATCTTTCTGAACTTCTCCATATCTATACCCCGTCTAGCCCGTTCCGTTCTTCCTCTGATACTCAACTTCTCAAGATATCTCACGTCAGAAGTAAGACCTATGGACACAGATCGTTTTCTTTTCAATCGCCAAAGACGTGGAACAAGTTCTCTGACAACCTCCGTCATTCTGATTCTCTTGCATCTTTTAAATCTCGTCTCAAAACCCACTTTTCCTTCAGCAATAAGTTCAGTTGTGGCAGGTCCACTTCCTTTGTGTTAGCTGTGCTTGACTGTGTGTGTATACATATGTATGTGTACTTAACTACATGCATGTATATGAATGTGAAGTGTGTGTGTGTGTGTGTGTGTGTGTGTGCGCGCGCGCGCGCGCGTAGCTGTTATGTACACATGTATGTTAAAATGTATGTATGCATTGTGTGTGTGTGTGTGTGTGTGTGTTGTCACATTTTGGTGTGTGTATGTAACATTGATGTAATGTGTTATGCTAACAAAAGTGTTTTTGTAAAGCACCTAGTGCAGATTTCTGGATGGTGTGCTATATAAGTATCCATTATTATTATTGTTATTATTATTATTATTATTATCATGTTTGACTCCCTTGTTGTTGCTTGAAGTTAAAGTGACAAATGATTGAAGCTGTCATGGATTTTGCTGAAGAATTTCATCGTACATCGTACTTATGTTCCATGCGCAAACACAACTTAGATCCCGGAGCGTTATTTGTCGTTTTGATCCAAACCAGACCTCTTCTTATCACAGCGAGCGTGCTTTAAAATGCCTGTGATCTGAGATAACGTGTAATGTCCATGATCAACCGACCTTGATAGATGAATGAGTTGTGGGAACAAAATTAAAGAGTTGTGGGAACAAAATTAGACAGGTGCTATGAACTTGATGACTTGATGAGTGTTGACCAGCTCCCCCAGCCCCCAGCCCTTCCTCCCTTTCCACACACACACACAGACACACACACACACACAAACACACGGGTTTGCGAGCGCACATACACACACACTGCACGCACAAATAACACAACAATCATTCTGTTGAGAGAGGAAGAGGTAGAGCGACGTAGTGTTTCAAACGCCACCCATTGACCTACTTTCCTGCCTCACAAACATTGAATACAGCCCAGTGAACCCCGCCACCCCCATGATTTATGTGTAGCTGACAGACAGTTTTCATACCTTGGGGGGTAACACGTATTATTTCACCACTCACCACCATTCAGGCTTTATGGCCCGTGACCTACGGAACTTTTAAAAACTCGACCCATTTATTTTTTATGGTTGGGTGACCCGTACACACTGCAGTCTGCTTTCTTTTTCTGCTGTAGCATGCTGCTTTCTCTTTTCCTCTCCCTGTTTTGTTCTCCGACTGATCGAAAAATATGATTCCATATTCAAAAGTGCAGAATTTTGCACAAACAGTTCAGTGCGTCACATTCTCTTCTTTCCCACAATTCATGTACTAAACACTAACCACACACGCAAACGCGCGCGCGCATACACACACACACACACACACACACACACACACACACACACACTCACACACGGATCAACCGTGACAGATCACGCATGCTTTTAACAGACAGGCAAAACGTGCGTACGGGCGGACAAACATGATTACTCGTGCGCGTGCGGGCAAGCAGACAAGCAAGCCGCACGTGCGGCTAATTGTGTATTGTACACTGTGTGTTTCGGACATTGAAGTGATAAGTGGACTGAGCTTATTGTCAAAATATCAATTGCATACGGAGTAGTGTATGGTAGTTAGTTGTGTCCAACTGACCATCAGAACAACAGAGGAGGCAACTGCTGTCCCGACCGTCTGGGCTAGAATTTGATCATAGTGGAGAGTGTTTTGCCCAAATTACACCCCCATTGTCTAGGCCGAGAGGATTTTAGGAAATGTGGGACAGTGCTTAAAACACAATCTACATTTTTTTCTTCTGTGTGCTGAATCTCTTATGATTCTGCTTATCTTTGAGGGAGAATGTCGTGTTATCCGCTTGCAGATACATGTCTCTCCAACAGTCACTGTGAATAATGTTCTTCATAGTTTCCATTTTTCTTACTTGATGACATGGATTAGAAGCATAACCCCAGTTTTTTTCTGTGGTGGAAAGAGACAGACAGACAAACACGCACACATATGTGCATGCGCGCACTATGTAGGTACACATACATACACGCACGCACACACACACACACACGCACGCGCGCAGACACACACACACACAAACACACGGAGATAGAGGGATAACAAACTAGCTTTCCGGCGACAATCGAAGTTCCATGTTCACACTGTGTGGTAACACGTTCTCGCCATCTTCTGTCACGGAGAGTCAACAGAGTCGCCAAGTGCCGAGATTCCGACCCTCAACCCCCACCCCCACCCCGCCCCACACATCTACCCCTCTTTCCACTTCCCCCACCCCCACCCCGCCCCACACATCCATCCCTTTCCACTTCCCCCACCCCGCCCCACACATCCACCCTCTTTCCACTTCCCCCACCCCCACCCCGCCCCACACATCCACCCTCTTTCCACTTTCCCCCAGTCACCCCGCCCCACACATCCACCCCTTTCCACTTCCCCCACCCCCACCCAGCCACCCCGCCCTACACATCCACCCCTCTTTCCACTTCCCCCCTATGTATTATAAACTCTTGGTTGTCAATCCCAAGTGTTTTAACTGGACACTGCACCATGACCTGTTGGGCTCACTGGATGATGCATATTATGCAATTGTGTGTGTGTGTGTGTGTGTGTGTGTGTGTACGGGACTTATCAACAGAAATATTTGTGTGTGTGTGTGTGTGTGTGTGTGTGTATACGGGACTTATCAACAGAAACATTTGTCTCTTTATAAATATGTTGCCATTAAAAGTACTGTTTTTTTCATCATTCATTTGAGAAAAAAATAAACTGGACTATTATAATCATTCTTTATATAGAAATTTTGAAATTGGCTGGCGTAAACAAAACTGAACTGAGCTGCATTAACCAGACCAGACTCATCTCCACTGAGCCCAGCTCAAAATAAACTAAAACTAAAAGCGAACAACAGAGTTCATGCAAAATTCAAGTAGGCCACACTTCACGTGTAGGTTCAACCCCCTGTGGCACATCTCTCTGTAGGTGTGGAAGCAGCACTGATCGAACCGTTTGCCGCGTACTGTGGAATCAATAGATCAAACAGTATGCTTTTTACCGGGACACAAGCCGCGGTCTCTACCTGTCCCAGGGGCTAATGGCAGGCGTCAAATGCGTTTCTGTAGTCAATCGATAGCAAACGGTTGAAGGGAAAACAAAGGGCGTGCGGACACAGCCTTGTGGGGGTCCGTCCAAGCGTGATGCTGTGAAAGCAGGAACTTTTCTTTTCACATTTCTAGCTTTGATGATTCACGGGCTTTTGTGACTTAAAAAAAAAATCAAAATGCCTGTCTCTTCCTATTTTTCGTGACCTTTGGACTTGTCTTTTGTGATGGATTTTTTTTTTTTACCTTCTTTTCGGTCTTTCTTTGCGTATTTTTATTGCTGCTTCTGCTCTCATTATAGATTTATATAGTCCTTCGTCTAACATTGCGGTGCCTCTGCTTTTGTCCCTTCCTGTCTCTCCCCCCACTCTCTTTCTCTCAGTCTGTCCCCCTCAGGAGAATATAGTAATTGACTATGTCCCTCTATGTTTGATATTATATATTTACTTAAATTCTGATTACCCCCACTCCCAACTCTCTGTCTCTTTCTGTGTCTCTGTCTGTCTGTCTGTCTGTCTGTTTCTCACTGTCTCTTTCTCTCCAGTTTATAATTCTGAATGACTTTGTAGAAAGTTGGATGGTCGAGCTTTTTTCTTTTTCTTTTTAATTTTAGCAATATGTTGTATTTTAATTTTCATGATTTTGTTGTTGTTTTTGTCGTTGATTTTCCTTGTAAACCGCCGTTATTCTTTTGTTCATACATTGTCCCCCTTGTCAAAGGATAATATTGTCAATGGCAGTAAGCAATGTCCGTGTCCGTGTCTGTCTCTTTCTCACCCCTGTGTTACCCTTCATCCCCGTTTCTCTCACTCTTCCCATCTCTTTCTTCGTTTTTCCCCCAACCTCTTGTCTCTTACATACTGCACACACACACACACACACACACACACACACACACACATTATAAAACGTCAGACTTGATCTGACCGACACAAAGTCTATAGTGCCAAGACCTTCCGATGGCACACAGACATAGATAAAGGCAGACGGCAAAGGCTTTCATTTCTAAAGGCTTTTGTGAAGTTAGGAAAAAGTCCATTCCCAACTCAAATCATTTAAAACCTGTTTTGATGCCCTGGGGAAACTCGTGGCTATTATCCTTGTTGTTACAATGGAGATATCGTCTTTGACCACACTGACAATAGGCAAGGGAGAGAAAGTAGGGGAGGGGGTGGTTGAGAAAGAGAGGGATGGGAGCAAGAGGTATCGATTCAGTGCACGGGAGAAGTGTTGTTTACTGCTCAGGGAAACGACAAAGAAACAACAATACTTATGGATTTATTGGTTTTGGTTCATTGTTATATTATTAGCTCTTAGTTAATACCACGTTTCTGGAGTGCATGTTGGTGTCTGTGTGTGTTTAGTGAGTGAGTGAGACAGAAACAGCACAAGCATGGCAAGTGGGTGGCGGAACACGAAAATTGAGATCACCATGACATGAAGACATCGCGAAGGGCCACAGCACTGGAAAATTGCTTCCTGCTTTACCCTGAGGATGGTAACGACAGTCCCACGATGTCCATTTTTATTTGAGATTGACAGGGCTGTACGTCTCGTGTGTTGATATCCTGAGGTCATCCAGGATCAATGGATGTAGTTGACGTGGTAATATACAATATTCACAATGACGCCTCCTTGAAAAATGAAGGGCATTGCACTCGGTTCTGTGGCAGCATCTTCCCCTTTGAGCCCCTTGGGTGATTGCGGTGACAGCTGTGGGTTGGGGCGGTTTGAGGAACACAAAAGGTGCGATGAGGTGCCTGCAGAGAATGAGGTGTCCGGGCACCTGGTGGGGTTCAGACCCCAACCACTCTGTGGTCAGTGCACCATGCTGACACCTGCCTCACTCATGATGTGCTTTCTTTGTTGTTTGGTTTTCACACACAGTAGTATTGCATTGCTCCCAGTTACTCTGCCGAAGGGTAACAGGCCAAATTTCAGTGACCAGAGGTGGGTAGCATGTTTCGTCATTTGACGTTCTTCACTGGCTGTGTGGACCAAATGCTTTGAACGGTTCAAACAAACATGTCAGTCTGTGCGTTTGTCTGGTAAGTGATCACCGCGCTGACGTGTGTTACATCAAATGATCTGAACTTGTAGAGAGAAATAAGATAAGATAAGAAGCACTTTATTATCTCATTAAGAGAACTTACATCAGGTGCGGAAAAACAAACGTAGACAATTACTCAACACAAAAGATTAAACATGACTTAGTTAAAAAGAATCAATAACATATAAGACATTCATTTAAAAATTATTGTATATATTCACTTCATCAAAATGTTATAATCAATCATTACTTTAAATATATTGAAATACACCAAAGTTAACACTGCATGTATTATATTGCACATAAATTAGAGCTGGTTCTTCTTCCTCTGGCAGTCTTTATCGGAAATGTGATCCTGATGCCGTACATGCAGTGTGTTCAGGAGCTTGGAGATTCCAGAGTCGTTCTCGTCAAACCAGTCTTTGTGGCTCCTCTGTATAAAACCGAGTGTGTCTGCTGCCGCCGTGTACACAGCATCTCTAAAGGTGCTCCATACCTCTTCTATATCAGTCGATGCAGGAATTTCTTGGAGAGCTGCTTGGATTTGGTGCTGCAGCACGTCCTTGGTGATAGGTTCAGCTTCCTAGGGGGTTTCTGCCAGGCTGGTTGGAGCTTGCGTGCAAGTCTGATGTTCATCTTTTTGCATACCAGGCGATGGTCCGACCAACAGACTGCTCCTCTCATGCAGCGTGTAATGGAAACATCACCTCTGTCCCTCTGCCTGACAGTCACTTAGTCCAGCATGTGCCATTGCTTGGAGTGGGGGTGCATCCATGTGTTCTTGTACTTGTCTGCTTGTTGGAAGAGGGTGTTGGTGATGGTCAGTCCATGCTGCGCACAGAGCGAGAGCAAAAGCGTGGAGTTGCACTTGCCAGTGCCGTGCTGTCCTAGGACTTTTGGCCACGAGAAGAAGTCCACGCCGACGCGGATATTGAAATCCCCAAGGATGATCATGCCTGTCCTTTCTGTCTACCGCTGAAATGGTGCGGCTGAGCTCCTCGTAGAAAGCTTCTTTGCTGTCATCAGGGTTGGTCATCGTCGGGGCATAGCAGCTGATGACTGTGGAGAAGCGATCCTCGGTCAGCTTCAGACGCAAGGTCATCAGCCTATCGTTTATCCCACGTGGAAGGCTGTCAAGCTGTCGTGCAAGTTTGGTTCGTATGGCAAAGCCCACGCCTGAGGTTCTTAGAGCGTCATCTGGTTTCCTAGTGCAGTAGAAGGTGTAGCCCCCTCCAACTTCCTCCAGCTGGGTTTCAACGGCAAACCTGGTTTTGCTCAGGGCTGCTATGTCCACCTGGTAGCGATCAAGCATTCTAGCAATGAGCGCCGTGCGCCTTTCTGGTCTGTCATCTCTGTCTAAAAGGGTGCGAACATTCCAGGCACCCAGAGTCAGGGCATAACTCCTGGTTCTTTTCTGCTGTTGTTTTCGACCGCTGGTGTTGGATGTCCAAACACGCATATGCACGGACGCGTGCGGACACACACACACACACACACACACACACACACACACACACACACACAATGTTTTTGACACGCAGATAAAGCCATTGGAATATGTCCGAGCCGATTGTCGAGACAGCCGATACTCTCTCTTTGTCTATAGTGGTGACAGATTATATTCCGGCTTAGCAGCAGAACAAAAGCACAACATTCATCTTGTAATGAACTGGGTCGTGCCGGCACGACGGTCCACCTAATATTCACCCGAATGGAGCTTTCCATACCAGTGTTGGGTATCGTCCTCACCAGCCACTTTACACCGTGTGTGTGTGTGTGTGTGTGTGTGTTCGCGCACGTCAGTCCCTATGAAAACGCACGGACGCACCTTACACCACACACACACACACACACACACACAATTTTACAAATGAATAGAAGTTTGGTGCCTTGTACACACACACAGACGCACACGGTGTTTCTGATGTAACGCACAACGAGATGTTACAACATGTATTTTGGGGTCTTTCTAGTCATACAAAAGAGCTTTTTCACAAGTTGGGTTTGGAATTGCGATCCTGTGTTTTCAACTGCTTTTTATTTTTTTTTTTTTTCATTTTTTACTTACGTGTGTACACAACATGAGTTTGCGTAAAAACTTTATTTTGAGAGAGAATGAGAGTACATGTGTTTGTGGAAATGTATGTGTGTGTGTGTGTGTGTGTAATCAACTCGCGTAGAATATGCCATAGGTTTTGATTATATATATGTATATATATATATATATATATATATATATATAACTTTCAGGTGCGTACAAAACACTGTATTGTAGTCCATTTATGATGACACAGTTATTTCCCTCGTCGCGGCAGGAGTGTGGGTGGTTATAAAATCATAACGTTACGGAACCTTACCAAATACGTTATGACGAATCAGAAATCAATAATAGTTAGGGCTAAAGCGCTGGGGTTGTTTGCTTTGTATTGTTTATGTGTGCAAATTCAGTGGTAATCATACATGTATCATGATCTCCACCTTATTTATACATATTGATACCTTTTTATTTCAACGTCATAGTGGATGCGGAAAAGAAGGAAAGAAAAAAATTAAAAGACTAGAAATAAAACTAAAATTAAAAAAAAAGCCAGCAAAGAAAGCGCTACAAAGAGGAAGCAGGAACGAAAGACAGGTGACAAAGGAGAACAAAGACTCCAGCCTTCCCGAGGGACGTGTCCTGACGTGACCGGGCGGTTGATTGACTTTGGAAATGGATTGACGGCAATCTTGTTACGCCTCCTGGCCGTTAAGGCGTTTCCCATCGTTCTACCCTGGGTGGCTCTGTCGGCTCACCGTTGGGTGGCTCTGTCGGCTCACCGTTGGGTGGCGGTGGCTTTCTCGGCTCACCGTTGGGTGGCTTTATCGGCTCACCGTTGGGTGGCTTTGTCGGCTCACCGTTGGGTGGCGGTGGCTTTCTCGGCTCACCGTTGGGTGGCTTTATCGGCTCACCGTTGGGTGGCTCTGTCGGCTCACCGTTGGGTGGCGGTGGCTTTATCGGCTCACCGTTGGGTGGCTTTGTCGGCTCACCGTTGGGTGGCGGTGGCTTTCTCGGCTCACCGTTGGGTGGCTTTATCGGCTCACCGTTGGGTGGCTCTGTCGGCTCACCGTTGCAAGAACACAAATGGCTGTGTCTTGTGTGTAATCGCGTGTAGGCTACTTCTCTGCTTGTCTGTCTTTTTCAGTCTTTCTCTGTTTCCGATTTTCTCTCTTTGTCTGTCATGTTTATACTCTGTATATTTATCCAATAACTCTTAACAACAGTCAATAGCAATACATTTGCAATCAATTTACACACACACACACACACACACACACACACACACACACACACACACCATTTTCTTTTCGTTTTATTTTTCCAACGCTCTTTTTGTTTCGTTTTTTTTTTTTTTTTTTTTTTTTTTTTTTTTACTTGTTCCTCCCACCTTTTCTTCTCCCTTTCCCACCTCGTTCTTGTTTTGTCGTTTATATTCATAGTCTGTCCGCTTCTGTATCAAAGGACAACCTCTGGAACATTCTCCAGATCATACACTATAGTGTAATCATTCTGTATATTGCATTTTGTAGCACTTCTGCGGGGTTTGACCCAGTGCAAATAATTTTTTTTTCCTGCTTTTGAGTTTGCTGCGGCGATTGTGATTGAAAAGACTGTCGACTTGACGTTATGCTCTTGCCTGGTTTGTTTTCAGTACTGTTGAAGGCTAGAAATGGGCGACTCGCTCCCATTCCACAGTGATACAGTGAGGAAAGGTGGAGTCTGAACGAAGAGGTTAGAATAGTCCCCGAAGAGCCCGTTGGGCGGTATAACGGCACAGCAAACACAAGCTGAAGTGACCATAGAGAAGACAGACAGGCGTTCCTTCTAACAGCAGGGCTGCGTGTCGTGTTCCCACGGTCTTTGTGGCGCCTTTTGAATGGATTTCAGATACTTCACGCTACCGCCATTCTCCTCTCAGCTGGAAGCGTTGCTGTGAAGTAGTCACACCTTTAAAAAAAAAAAAAAAAAAAAAAAGAAAAAAAAAAGCAATCAATAAAGGTGACAGTCCTGCTGGAAATGGTTTATTTTCGAAATGTCTGCATGCAGAACATTCCTTTCTTGGTCGGCTCTCATTCTTTGTATTTACCGTTTTTACTGGAATCATTGGTATTAACTGTATGTCTATGGCCATACGACGACGTGCTAGACAACAACCCAGGCTTTGATGGGAATGTTATGACTGATCAGTGCTTTGGACAAATTGTTCATCAGCCCTTATCCTTTTCTGCCAGTCCTGAAATGATCCCCGTGTGATTGGCTGGGCTGTGAGCAAAATGACTGGATGGGTTTTTTTCTCCCATGGGACGGGTGAACCATTCCTTGATGCAGACCGTTTCACAAAAGAAGGATAATGAGACAAGGGCTGAATAAAGGGTCAGATAGTGTGAGTTCAAGCACTTCATTTCGTTGTAGGGTTGACACAGGGGCTGAAAGAAAGGGTCAGATAGTGTGAGTTCAAGCACTTCATTTCGTTGTAGGTTTGACACAGGCATGTACAATGGACAAGAACACACTGAGTGAAAAGTGGTTGAAAGAAAGAAAGACAGAAGGAACCCCGACCAGAAGCACACAGCCGTATGGTGAAGAGAGGTTTTTACATTGATACACAAGCTGTTGTTTCCCTGCACACATGTCGGTCTTTCAGCACGACAGTCGGTGCTATGGCTACAGTCCTTTAATTAAGGACAGTGGAGTTATGTCAGTCTGTCAGCACGACAGTTGGTGCTATGGCTACAGTCCTTTCATAAAGGACAGTGGGGTCCTGTCAGCACGACAATCGGTGCTATGGTTACTGTCCTTTAATAAAGGACAGTAGGGTCCTGTCGGTCTGTCAGCACGACAGTCGGTGCTATGGCTACAGTCCTTTAATTAAGGACAGTGGAATTATGTCGGTCTGTCAGCACGACAGTCGGTGCTATGGCTACAGTCCTTTAATAAAGGACAGTGGGGTCATGTTGGTCTTTCAGCACGACAGTCGGTGCTATGGCTACAGTCCTTTAATTAAGGACAATGGGTCCTCAGCATAGTGCTGTGGACAGTCCTTTACTTAAAGACAGTGGGGTCCTGTCGGTCTGTCAGTACAGGGCTGTGGACAGTCCTTTGATAAAGGACAGTGGGGTCATGTCGGTCTAGGTCTGTCAGGACAGTGCTGTGGACAGTCCTTTGATAAAGGACAGTGGGGTCCTATCGGTCTGTCAGCACAGTGCTGTGGACAGTCCTTTGATAAAGGACAGTGGGGTCCTGTCGGTCTAGGTCTGTCAGCACAGTGCTGTGGACAGTCCTTTGATAAAGGACAGTGGGGTTATGTCGGTCTAGGTCTGTCAGGACAGTGCTGTGGACAGTCCTTTGATAAAGGACAGTGGGGTTATGTCGGTCTAGGTCTGTCAGGACAGTGCTGTGGACAGTCCTTTGATAAAGGACAGTGGGGTCATGTCGGTCTGTCAGCACAGTGCTGTGGACAGTCCTTTGATAAAGGACAGTGGGGCCCTGTCGGTCTAGGTCTGTCAGCACAGTGCTGTGGACAGTCCTTTGATAAAGGACAGTGGGGTCCTGTCGGTTTGTCAGCACAGTGCTGTGGACAGTCCTTTGATAAAGGACAGTGGGGTCCTGTCGGTTTGTCAGCACAGTGTTGTGGACAGTCCTTTGATAAAGGACAGTGGGGTCATGTCGGTCTGTCAGCACAGTGCTGTGGACAGTCCTTTGATAAAGGACAGTAAGGTGCTGTCGGTCTGTTTGCAGAATCCGTCTCCCGCTGTCAGTTTCCTAGATATCTGTTGAAAGACAAGACACATGCCATGAGGGTTAGCCCTGTCCAGTGCATGTGTTGGGCAATTATGTAAAACAGTTCATTTTAGAACTGGTGCTGTCTGATCATCCATTTCACTTTTCGTCACACACACAAACACACACACACACACACACACACACACACACACACAATCGTTGTTGATTCATTCGCCTGATAAAATATCGGATTGAATAATCGAAGACTCTTTCAACTGTTATCAGGTGCCACGTGATGTAAAAGCCCATTGTAAGATTACATGGCAGCGTGTAAAGTACATCAATGTATCAAGGTGACTTCAGAAACACGACAATGGCAGCGTGTAAAGTACATCAATGTATCATGGTGGCTTCAGAAATACGACAGAGCCGCTGACATTCTTCTTATGGGATATGTGGTGTTCTTGTGACAATTATTCCGATTTTGTTTGTTGCGTGAACGTTGTGAGTTTCTGGATTGAATGATTGGTGTGGATACTTATGTCGCGGATATCATGGGGTCTAAGACCAAGCTCTGAGCGATTTACAAACACGGAGTCATTTGTTTAACAGGGCTGCCTACCTGGGAAAAGCCAACCGAGAGCTGATTTTAGGCGCTCATCGTTCGTTTCCAGTGTATGTAATCAGGCTTCACACACACACGCGCGCGCGCGCGCACGCACACACACATCATATTACACACACATATATATCTATATATATAATTACACACACACACACACACACACACACACATATATATATATATATATATAGAGAGAGAGAGAGAGAGAGAGAGAGATTTTGCCAAAGAAAACCTGGGTTCATTATAAGTGCGTTGTGTGTATGCAACACACGGGATCATGGTTTATCGTCTCATGGTTAGTGTCCACAACATCACTAATGTCTGTGGAGGGGGAGACATTTTTGTCAATTGTTGTATTGTGCATTATCAGTGCTAGAAGAATTAAGAAAGCATGTTGGTGACAGATCAAAACGTCAGGTTTTACAGGAATCTCAAAAATAGTGTCACTTGCAATTAGACCATAGGATATTTTGATGTGTGTCTGTGCGAACGATGCTGCTTTTACTGACACTCTCAAAAGGGTGTGCTTGTGTGTGGTGTGGAGTGTGTGCGTGTGTGTGTGTGTGATCAATACCAACAATACTAGTCAGGTGCGATGTTCCAGTAAAATGTTATGTATGAGTTCAAGACCTGTTTCTGTTTTAATTGTACACATGTACCCAGACGTATTGTTCGCAGTTAGACTTGCCTGTTCGCATAAACCCTCAAGCACCCCTGTAATTTCAACTGTTGAAAAACCCGTTGAAAAGAAAGAGTAGACGAACGTTTCGTGGTGCAACCAATCTGAGAAAGCCTTCAAAAACAGAAGAGCTACGTTTGACGATGGTACAATCTGTTATCTGTACAATGCACACGTTGAGCTGCTGGCTCATTGGCAGTGAGGCCTGTCTGCCTTATTCTCTGGCTTCCTTGGCGACCGCGTTACTCCTAGGTCACCACATCACAATCCATGCTGTT
Source organism: Babylonia areolata (assembly GCF_041734735.1). Taxonomy (NCBI): domain Eukaryota; kingdom Metazoa; phylum Mollusca; class Gastropoda; order Neogastropoda; family Buccinidae; genus Babylonia; species Babylonia areolata. The sequence continues at coordinate 6,562,254 of NC_134895.1, read as the reverse complement.
ATTCGAGTTGTCTGCAGCTAGTTAGGATGGGTTTGTTTTGTACACGTCATATGATTCCTACACACAGCGCTTTGCTGCCACACCGCTCCATTAATTCGGTTCACATTCCTAACAGATCGTATAGACGTCACTGGGCAAAATGAAATCAAGATTGAGTTCAGGCATCTTTTCCACTTGTGGAATGAATCGATGAAACACACCACGACCCAAGCTCGCAAAGAAAATCGCGAGCACGCGCGCCTGTATGTGTATGTGAGCGTGCATGTCTGTGCGTTATCATGGTAAAGCATGCGTCTGTGCACGTGGAGGTCAAAGTGCGACTGTCCAACGCTGAGCACTCAGTGCCCATGTGTGAAACACCAAGCCGGGAGGTACGGTGTCATGTCAAAGTCAACAAACACATGACACGCGTGCATAAACAGGAGGCTACGGTCAGAGACGGATGTGCTTTGGGGGTGGAGGTGGGAGGGGGTAGGACAGTGTGGGAGGAGAACCGTTAAAGAAGTATGGAGTTCGATATTTGGGATGGGTTAGGAGAGTAGGATTGAAGTCAGAAACCATTAGGCTGTGGATTGAAGTCAGAAACCATTAGGCTGTGGATTGAAGTCGCATGCTATTAGAAAAGTGTTGGCGTGGATGTGGGGTCGAACAGAGGACGTTTCCGTGTTCACATTGACTGTTTTTTTTCTGCTTCTCTCTCTCTCTCTCTCTCTCTCTCTCTCTCTCTCTCTGTTCTCTGCTGTGTGTCCTTGTGGCGTGTGGCCCGCAGTCCTGGTCACTTCATTTCCTTGTCAGAAGAACCATCAGTACTAGCCACAGTCCTGATACCTTACATGATACTCAGGTCTGTAGGCTCACTTTCCTTGTCAGAAGAACCATCAGTACCAGCCACAGTCCTGATACCTTACATGATACTCAGGTCTGTAGGCTCACTTTCCTTGTCAGAAGAACCATCAGTACCAGTCACAGACCTGATACCTTACATGATGCTTAGGTCGGTAGGCTCACTACAGGTGCCTACACATGTGTTCGTAGATGCGTGTATGCGTTTGTGTTAGTGTGTGTGTCCGCGCACCGCGCACGTTTCCTGGAACGAGATTAAACCCCCCCCAAAAAACCCGGACTCTGTGTGTCGTTAAATCGAATCCCAAATTACAGAAACATGATACTAATGTGTGCGTGAGAGGTAATGATTTGACACTGGGAGATACAGGTTGTCAAAACGGGCTTGGAATTAAAACCTCGTCAGTGATGGATGGTAGTGAAGTTGGCAGGAAGGTGTGTGTGTGTGTGTGTTGGGGGTGGGTGGGTGGATGGGAGGGGGTGAGAGGCGGGAAAGCAGGCGAGAGTGCGCGAAGGGAGAGTGGGAGTGAAAGAAGCGGAAAGCTTGGAGGGGCAGCTTGTAGCAGCGTGGTAAATAAGTTGTGCGTGGCATTGGTGAAAGGAAGGGAAGTGAGGAGTGTTGGGTATTACAGTCAGAAAAATTCACGTTGCTTTGTCTGTGTGGGAGTGAAGAAGACAATATCCGCTTTTTTTGTATTGGGAGTGGAAGGGGGTTGGGTTGTTTGGGTGAAGGTGGTAAGGTGCAGCGTGTTCAACTCGCTTTTATTCAGCCATGCATGCTTGCATATGTTTGAAAAGAGCACATGCAATTTTGCAGTGATTGCACACGCCAGAACCGACATTGGTATTCGAGTTGGCTGTTAATGTGTTGTTAATGTAAAGATGTCTGCAGCCCTCATAAACGAACTTTAAAACAAAGGCATCAGTGTGAAGCACGTACGTGTTAGCTTTCTTGAGAACAGTTTACAGTCCTGTAATTGCTCTGCAGAATGACATTTCGGCCCGTCAGAGCGTGTTTGTACGCGTGCGTGTCATGTGATGATGAACTTCAATGCTTGTCAAACATCACAATATCAGTGCTGGCACGTTCACAGCGGCCTTGGTCAGTTTGCATACCGTTGTTCAGAATGATGAGTGCCTACGTGTGATGATGATGATGATGATGATGATGATGTGTGTGTGTTTGTGTGCGTGTGTGTGTGTGTGTGTGTGTGTGTGCGTGCGTGCGTGCGAGTGTGTGTGTGTGTGTGTGTGTATGTGCATGCGTGCGTGCGAATGTGTGTGTGTGTGTTTGTGTGTGTGCTTGCGTGTGCGCGTGTGTGTGCGCGCGCCTCTGTGTGTATGTACCTGTGTGTGTGAAACAGAGAGAAACCGAGAAAGAGAGAGAAAGAGAGTGTTTGTGTGCAGTTCTTTCTTTTAATTTTCCGAATGAAACACTTGACCAAGTCCGCATTTGCAATAAAAGCCAAAATCCCAGTTTATTCCCAGTTATACTCGGAAAAGCTTTTTTCTTTCTTTTTTTTCAGAAAGAATCAATTTAAAGAAGAACCATCGTGTCGGGTGTCATGATTTTGCAGCCGTTTAAAAGATTCATGAAGACTGACAAAGCAATAATAGATATTTAATTGGAGTGCTAGCATGTAAGACCGCTCACCAGACACCAGAGCGAAGTCTCTTCTAACACCAGTATGCTGATGAAAATTGTTGTGTTGTGGGAGGTTGCTGTTGGGCGCAATTCAGCTGGGCTTGTCAAGGAAGACATGCGGCCCCCTTGTCATTAATGGTATTGTAGATGGTAATTTTATGTCACAACAGATTTCCTTGCCGGAAATTCGAGCTGCTCTCCCCAGGGAGAACGCGTCGCCCAAGTGCAGCGCCACCTTTTTTTTCCTGTCAGTAAGTACACTTTTTTACTGTCAAAAGTGGATTTCTGCAGAATTTTGCCAGGGACAACCTTTTTCTCACCGTGGTTTCGTTTACGTGCGCGAAATGCACAATGCACACGAGACATCAGTTTATCGTTTCACCCGAATGACCAGTTCTGTATTTACTCCGTCCAAATGGCATTTCTTTCGTGATAATCTTTTATTGTTGTTTTTTAGGTGACTCTCTGCAGAGAAGGGCAGTTATACAGCAGGTTAAGTTCCTCGCTGTTTTTAGGTGACTCTCTGGAGAGAAGGACAGTTATACAGCAGGTTAAGTTCCTCACTGTTTTTAGGTGACTCTCTGCAGAGAAGGAAAGTATACAGCAGGTAAGTTCCTTGTTTTTTTGGGTTTTTTTTAGGTGACTCTCTGCAGACAAGGAAAGTTATACAGCAGGTAAGTTCCTTGTTTTTTGTTGTTTTTTTAGGTGATTCTCTGCAGAGAAGGAAAGTTATACAGCAGGTTAAGTTCCTCACTGTTTTTAGGTGACTCTCTGCAGAGAAGGACAGTTATGTAGCAGGTTAAGTTCCTCGCTGTTTTTAGGTGACTCTCTGCAGAGAAGGACAGTAATACAGCAGGTTAAGTTCCTCGCTGTTTTTAGGTGACTGCAGAGAAGGACAGTTATACAGCAGGTTAAGTTCCTTGTTTTTTTTAGGTGACTCTCTGCAGAGGACAGTTATACAGCAGGTAAGTTCCTGGCTGTTTTTAGGTGACTCTCTGCAGAGAAGGACAGTTATACAGCAGGTTAAGTTCAGTAATATAGCAGGTTAATTCCTTGCTTTTTAGGTGACTCTCTGCAGAGGAGGACAGTAACAGAGCAGGTCAAGTTCCTCGGTGGATCTGTTTGTTCTCTATCGGGGCGGGGCGGGTGGGGGGTGGGTGGATAAAGGAACAAACATAGCGAACAACTTGAACATGTATGACTTTAATGTGACACATACATACCTCAACGACCCACGCACGCTCATACACCCACGCATGCGTGCGCACTCGAGACAGATAAGAAAACACTGGAAGGCAGAAACAATGGGTGGCGCTGTACTGTGGCGACACGCTCTCTCTCCCTGGGGACAGCAGACCGAATTTCACAAGGAGAAAGATGTCGTGACAAAAAAGGGACACAACACATTACAATATAACACAACACAACACAATATAATACAATGCAACACAATATGGTGTGTGTCCATCGAGATCGATGATGACCATCGTTGTCATCCAGCTGGGGGATGGGGGGAGGGTGGTGGTGCTCATGAATCTATCTGTGAATGCGCAGATGGCTGAAATGTCCAATCTGCGCACGAAATGTTCGCTGACAGTTGGGGCAGACAAAGACAGGCATATCATTGTCAGGGAGCTTGTTTGCCCGTGACTTTCTGGCTTGCCTCTTCTGAACAGCTGCAGCAGTCCTGTTGGCCACGCACAACTTGGCGCCTTTGTGCACAGCAGCGCGCCATTTGTCACGGTCCACTGCAGATTCCTCCCAGGAGTCAGGGTTGATATCTAACGCTTTCAGAGAGACTTTCAGAGTATCTCTGACGCGCTTCTTCTGACCTCCGTGTGATCTCTTCCCTTGTTGCAGCTCGCCATAGAAGAGCCTTTTGGGCAGCCGATGGTCTGGCATGCGCGCCACGTGTCCAGCCCAATGAAGCTGGGACTGCATCAGGATGGTGAAGATGCTGGGAAGGGTGGCTTTTGCAAGCACCTCCGTGTCTGTGGTCCTGTCTTGCCACTTGATGTTCAGTAGCTTCCTGAGGCATGTTGTGTGGAAGTGGTTCACAATAATACAGTGCAACGCAACACAACACAATAATACATAATAATATGGAGTGTTGGCCTAGAGGTAACGCGTCTATCTGAGCGCACTGGTTCGAATGACGTTGGCAGTCGCCAGTATTTTCTCCCCCTCTACTAGACGTTGAGTGGTGGTCTGGACGCTAGTCATTCGGGTGAGACGATAAACCGAGGTCCCGTGTGCAGCATGCATTTAGCGCACGTAAAAGAACCCACGGCAACAAAAGTGTTGACCCTGGCAAAATTCTGTAGAGAAACCCACTTCGAAAGGAAAACAAATTAAATTGCAAGCAGAAAAAAAAAACCGAAAAAAAAAGGTTAGCGCTCTCCCTAGGAAGAGCAGCCCGAATTTCACACAGAGAAATCTGTCGTGACAAAAAGAGAAATACAATGTAATAAAAACAGACGACAGGGGATGCCCACCCCAGGACAACATGGGGAGCAGAGGGCCAATCGCAACTAACACGGACACTGTTTCAAGACAGGGCAGCGACCCTTTCTTCTTCTTCCATGTTGGATGTCATGTTGGATGGTTTGACCTGACAACCTTTCTGGATTGAGTTGGTTGGCGCTGTACCAGGTGAACTAACGGTGTGGCAGGTAGCGTTTGGCACATACTGCTTGCTCTCTCTCTCTCTCCTCTCTCTCTCTCTTCCTGTGCCAGGTGAACCAGGTAGCGTTTAGCACATACTGCTCTCTCTCTCTCTCTCTCTCTCTCTCTCTCTCTCTTCCTGTGCCAGGTGAACCAGGTAGCGTTTAGCACATACTGCTTGCTCTCTCTCTCTCTCTCTTCCTGTGCCAGGTGAACCAGGTAGCGTTTAGCACATACTGCTTGCTCTCTCTCTCTTCTCTCTCTCTCTTCCTGTGCCAGGTGAACCAGGTAGCGTTTAGCACATACTGCTTGCTCTCTCTCTCTCTCTCTCTCTCTCTCTCTCTCTCTCCTCTCTCTCTCTTCCTGTGCCAGGTGAACCAGGTAGCGTTTAGCACATACTGCTTGCTCTCTCTCTCTCTCTCTCTCTCTCTCTCTCTCTCTCTCTCTCTCTCTCTCTCTCTCTTTCTCTCTCTCTCTTCCTGTGCCAGGTGAACCAGGTAGCGTTTAGCACATACTGCTTGCTCTCTCTCTCTCTCTCTCTTTCTCTCTCTCTCTTCCTGTGCCAGGTGAACCATGTAGCGTTTAGCACATACTGCTTGCTCTCTCTCTCTCTCTCTCTCTCTCTCTCTCCTCTCTCTCTCTCCTCCTGTGCCAGGTGAACCAGGTAGCGTTTAGCACATACTGCTTGCTCTCTCTCTCTTCTCTCTCTCTCTCTCTCTCTTCTCTCTCTCTCTTCCTGTGCCAGGTGAACCATGTAGCGTTTAGCACATACTGCTTGCTCTCTCTCTCTCTCTCTCTCTCTCTCTCTCTCTCTCTCCTCTCTCTCTCTCCTCCTGTGCCAGGTGAACCAGGTAGCGTTTGGCACATACTGCTTGCTCTCTCTCTCTCTCTCTCTCTCTCTCTCTCTCTCTCTTCCTGTGCCAGGTGAACCAGGTAGCGTTTAGCACATACTGCTTGCTCTCTCTCTCTCTCTCTCTCTCTCTCTCTCTCTCTTCCTGTGCCAGGTGAACCAGGTAGCGTTTAGCACACATACTGCTTGCTCTCTCTCTCTCTCTCTTTCTCTCTTCTCTCTCTTCCTGCGCCAGGTGAACCAGGTAGCGTTTAGCACATACTGCTTGCTCTCTCTCTCTCTCTCTCTCTCTCTCTCTCCTCTCTCTCTTATTTGTGCCAGATGAACTAACGAATGTGCAATATGCTGCCCTCTCTGTCTGTGTCTGTCTGTGTCTGTCTGTCTGTCTCTCTCTCTTACCTGTGCACAGTGGCGGGCTTCGTGTTGTTATCAAGGCATGTGTCCAGATCAAGGTGATGAATGCGTTTGGCATTGCAGCTACTAATCAATAGAGCTTTTGTGGAGGGGAGGGGAGGGGAGGGGGGTAGTTGTTTGCCGGCCGCCACACACGGGATCAGCACAAATAATGTCCCCTCCCCTCCCCTCCCCTCCCCTCACCTCCGCCTTTTATCAGACAGCATGGCGGCCTTTTGCCTGCTGCCACACTGACCCCTCGTGCCCCTTTTACGTGGAGGTGGTGGGTGGGGGTAGATTTCTATGGTTTCTGTTGCTCTCTCTCTGTGTCTCTCTCTGTAACAATCTCTCGCTCACTACGATCAGCTTCGGATCCACTCTGTTTACGCATACCCAGATTCAAACACTCGACTGTTGGCCGCCGTTCTTTCTCTGTCTCTGGACCTTGCGATTGGAATGAACTTCCTCTTTCGCTTCGTCAAGTCTCCACACTCAGCTCTTTCAAGTCTGGCCTTAAAACCCACCTCTTCCCAAAATAGCCTCCCTTGCCTGCCCTTCCTTGACTTTAGTTTCTACAGTTTTAGAGTTATGCATGCGTGTGAATGACTGGTGCGAAAGCGCTTTGATTTGTCTCCGCACAAGATTCAGCGCTATATAAATACCATTATTATTATTATTCTCGCTCTCTCTCGCTCTCTCTCTGTCTCTCTCTGTCTCTGTGACAATATCTCTCTCTCTCTATGTCTCTCTTTGTGACAGTCTCTCTCTCTCTTTGACAATCTGTCTCTCTCTGTGCCTGTCTGTCTAGGGGAGAGAGGGCAAAGAGGCGGAAGAGAATTATCATCTCAGATGTCAGAAAAAAATAGGAATATGGAACTTGAATGGGTCACAGACCAGTAACTGCCAATATGTTCTCCATGTTAGCAATACAAGCACGCGTATGTGTATGAGGTGCGCGCACGTGCATGTGTGCATATGTGGGTGGGTGAGAAAAGAGAGAGAGAGAGAGAGATGTCAAATTTCCGAAACGAAGCGCATGGACTTCAACAGATTCTGGGCTAATTGCTAGGAAGAAGTATCAAGCCCCAGTCAGCGAACATTCAAATATGGACAGGTATTATCGTGTCACCAATGAGTGTAAGGAACCTAGTGGAAGTCGCTGTTGAATATAGGTCAGTGACAGTGAACTGAGTGGAAATCACTATTGAATATAGGTTAGTGTGGAAGTCACTCACTATTAAATATCGGTTAGTGTGGAAGTCACTATTGAATATAGGTTAGTGTGGAAGTCACTCACTATTGAATGTCGGTTAGTGTGGAAGTCACTGATGAATATAGGTTAGTGACCGTGAAATGTGGTCGGAATGACATTCGACCAGTGACATTTTGTTTCACTTGAAAATGATTTCATTCCTGTAGGTCCCATTCAGCATGGAAAGTAACAGGATAACAAGTTCTCCGGTAGTAATGTCCAGGTGATGTGTCACCACTCAGCTGCATGCACTTTGTTCTTTACTCATGTCCAGCAGGGTTGACGCAGCCAGAACAGCCCCTGAGGGATCACTGACAGCTGAGAACTGTTCTGTTCCGTGGTATCATGTCCAGCAGGGTTGACGCAGTCACAACAGCCCCTGAGGGGTCACTGACAGCTGAGAACTGTTCTGTTCCGTGGTATCATGTCCAGCAGGGTTGACGCAGTCACAACAGCCCCTGAGGGGTCACTGACAGCTGAGAACTGTTCTGTTCCGTGGTATCATGTCCAGCAGGGTTGACGCAGTAAGAACAACCCCTGAGGGATCACTGACAGCTGAGAACTGTTCTGTTCCGTGGTATCATGTCCAGCAGGGTTGACGAAGTCACAACAGCCCCTGAGGGGTCACTGACAGCTGAGAACTGTTCTGTTCCGTGGTATCATGTCCAGCAGGGTTGACGCAGTCACAACAGCCCCTGAGGGGTCACTGACAGCTGAGAACTGTTCTGTTCCGTGGTATCATGTCCAGCAGGGTTGACGCAGTAAGAACAACCCCTGAGGGATCACTGACAGCTGAGAACTGTTCTGTTCCGTGGTATCATGTCCAGCAGGGTTGACGCAGTAAGAACAACCCCCTGAGGGATCACTGACAGCTGAGAACTGTTCTGTTCCGTGGTATCATGTCCAGCAGGGTTGACGCAGTAAGAACAGCCCCTGAGGGGTCACTGACAGCTGAGAACTGTTCTGTTCCGTGGTATCATGTCCAGCATGTCCCCGATGGGTGGAAAACGCTAATGACCTTTCAGTTTTTTGACATGTAGTCGAAGTGAATGTGATAGTTATCTACGAAATGCAATATTCTGGGGAATTAGAATTTATATGGTGATCAAGTCTTTTTTCCTTTTTTTTCTTTTATGGAAAAGGGGTTTGTTTTGTGTTGCAACAGAGCCAAAAGACTGGTATTTTCATGGTGTGGTGTTAAAAGTGACAGCTTTTTTTCGAAATACATTCAGATAAATAACAATGCGATTAGCCATGGTTTTAAGTGGTGAATCAGATCGTGGTGACGTAGTATAAGGAATATTGAATCTGCGTGAGATCATTCTTTTATTCCAGGAAAGAAAATCTCCGTGTAGTCACAGTTGATGTAGGATGGGGAATGTTTTCCACGTTTGTGTCTCGTGTATCAGGCAGATACCCCCAACCCTCCACCACACACAGCCTCTCCCTGAACCCCCTCGCCCCCCTGACCCACCCCCACCCCCTGTCTCTACCCTGCCCCTCCCGCCGCCCCTCCCCACCCCCTGCCTCCCCACCCCCTGCCCCCCCACCCCCTGTCCCTCCCCCCGCCCCTCCACCCCCTGTCTCTCCCCCTGCCCCTCCCCACCCCCGTCTCTCCCCCCACCCCCTGTCTCTCCCCCCGCCCCCCCCACCCCCGTCTCTCCCCCCCACCCCCTGTCTCTCCCCCCGCCCCCCCCACCCCCTGTCTCTCCCCCCACCCCCTGTCCCTCCCCCGCCCCCTCCTCACCCCCTGTCTCTCCCCCCACCCCCTGTCCCCCCACGTCTCCCCCCCGCTCCCTGTCTCTCCCCCCACCCCCTGTCTCTCCCCTCCCCACCCCCTGTCTCTCCCCCCACCCCCTGTCCCTGCCCCCGCCCCTCCCCACCCCCTGTCTTTCCCCCTGCCCCTCTCCCCGCCCCTCCCAAACCCCTGTCCCTCCCCATCCCCCCCGCCACTCCCCACCCCCTGTCTCTCCCCCACCCCCTGTCCCTCCCCCCCCTGTCCCTCCCCCCGCCCCTCCCCACCCCCTGTCTCTCCCCCCACCCCCTGTCTCTCCCCCCACCCCTGTCCCTCCCCCCGCTCCTCCCCACCCCCTGTCTCTCCCTCCACCCCCTGTCCCTCCCCACCCCCTGTCCCTCCCCACCCCCTGTCTCTCCCCTCACCCCCTGTCCCTCCCCCCGCCCCTCCCCACCCCCTGTCCCTCCCCACCCCCTGTCTCTCCCCCCCACCCCCTGTCCCTCCCCCCACCCCTGTCTCTCCCCCCACCCCCTGTCCCTCCCCACCCCCTGTCCCTCCCCCCACCCCCTGTCTCTCCCCCCACCCCCTGTCTCTCCCCCCACCCCATGTCCCTCCCCCCACCCCTGTCTCTCCCCCTGCCCCTCCCCACCCCCTATCTTTCCCTCTGCCCCGCCCCTCCCCACCCCCTGCCCTTCCCCCCACCCCCTGCCCCCCTGCTCCTCCCCATCCCCCCCTGCCCCTCCCCAAGGCTAAAGCCGCCCGGAGAGGATTGTTGGCCCGGTTGCTAGGTTACTGCTGAGGGACTGATCAATGTCTGTCTGTCTGTCTAGGCTTCTTCCTTCCTTCCTTCTTTCTGTCTGTCTTCCACAGTCGTCCTGTCGGCACACCGGCCCTGCTGCTTCCTTTCTTCTTCTCTCTTGTCTTTGTCTGTCGGTGACTCTGTGTGTGTGTGTGTGTGTGTGTGTGTGTGTGTGTGTGTGTGTGTGTGTGTGTGTGCGTGTGTTTGTGTGTGTGTGTGTGTGTGTGTGTGTGCGTGTGTTTGTGTGTGTGTATGGGGGGGGGGGGGGTCAGGGGGGGCGGGGGAGGGGGGAGGGGCTTGCGAGTGTGCTTGTATCAAATGAACTTTTTTTTTTTGTTGGTGTGCTTCTTCTGTCTCCTTTTATTATTTTTTCCCCCAGAGAGTGGATAGATTTATGGTTGCATATCATTCATTAAAACTTGTTTTTATTCAGTTCACGTGGTAAGCAATCACTTTCATTTGTCTTTTTTTTTAACGAAAAAAAGAAGAAAAGATTATACTACGTAAAGGGGGGGGGGGGGGGGGTAGTTCAAATACATGAATGTAAGGAAAAAAAACACCCCTCCTACCCCCCCCCCCCCCCCCCCCCCCAAAAAAAAGAGAAGGGATTTTAATCAATTGGAGCATTTCATGTATGAGTGGGACTGGATTACACAAAAACAGATTAACACACTGAATGCAGTTACAACACTTCGTTGTCAGTGGGAGATATACTGTAGGTTCTCTAGGATATGATATTACATGGTGAAATAAAATATATTTCGTTGTTTTTGTTTTTGTTTTATATTATTTCAGCACATAAAAAAACTATATTTGGGGAATGTGTTGGTGTTGCGGCATAAGGTGTTGCGGGGGAACGTGTTGCGGGACAAGGTGTTGCGGGGGAACGTATTGCGGGGCAAGGTGTTGCGGGACTAGGTGTTGCGGGGGAAAGTATTGCGGGGCAAGGTGTTGCGGGGCAAGGTGTTGCGGGGGAACGTATTGCGGGGCAAGGTGTTGCGGGGGAACGTGTTGCGGGGGAACGTGTTGCGTGGGAAAGTGTTGAGGGAACGTGTTGCGGGGGAACGTGTTGCGTGGGAAAGTGTTGAGGGAACGTGTTGCGGGGGAACGTGTTGCGGGGGAAAGTGTTGAGGGAACGTGTTGCGTGGGAAAGTGTTGAGGGAACGTGTTGCGGGGGAACGTGTTGCGGGGGAAAGTGTTGAGGGAACGTGTTGCGGGGCAAGGCGTAAGGTGTTGTGGGGGAACGTGTTGCGGGACAAGGTGTTGCGGGGGAACGTGTTGAGCGAACGTGTTGCGGGGGAAAGTGTTGAGGGAACGTGTTGCGGGGGAACGTGTTGCGAGGGAAAGTGTTGAGGGAACGTAAACGTTGAGGGAACGGCGTAAGGTGTTGCGGGACAAGGTGTCATGTGACGTGGGGCGCTACCATTGTACCACGTCACGTGGTATATATATATCTTATGGAGACTTTTTTGTGCCTTTTCTTGTTCAATTTTCACAATCTTTAAAGTTCAATGTGTGGTTCTAGATTTGTCTGGGTTTTCGTTTGCTCGTGTGTGTGTGTGTGTGCGCGCGCGCGTTGTGTTCTTAAGAGTGGATGTCTGCCATGCGAGGAAACGTGTTGTTTCTTTGCCAATCGTTCATCGACGATCGATAAGTTTTGCTGCCATTGTTGTCTCGAGTGAAGATGTTGTGTGCTTGTGGTTTTTTTTGTTTTCCTTTTTCTGTTTGAGAATTGATGTGTCCCCCAAATCCAGCCTAACCGATGTGTATTGTGATGAGAGAGGGTGAGTTGATGGACAGTGAAGGCGATCGTTTTGTGAAGGATCCGCGTGTTCTTCCAGTCAGCACGTTTTCTTTGGTTTAAACATTTTTTTAATATCAAGAAACAAGGTGGAAATACAGCGTTCAAATAAGAAAACTTGAGCAACAACGTTTTCTTTCTTCCTGCCACTGGAAATCCCTTTGTCCTCGCTTCTGTCTTTTTTTTCTTCTTTTTTTCTTCTTTTTTTTAGGGGGGTGGGGGAGTAGGGATGGTGGTTTGGTTGTTGAATTTTTTTTTCTCGTCCTTTTTACACTGCTCTTCTTCCCTGCCTTTCTTGACAATCATCTTGACACACACACATGCGCACACACACACTTACACACATACACGCTTATGCACACATACACGCACGTACAGTCTTGCAAGATACACATACGTACGCGGGGGCGCGCGCACGCGCGCGCACACACACACACACATACAGTCTGACAGACGTTTATACACACACACACACACACACACACACACACACACACACACAGAGATACATGCATACATATACAGACAGACAGATAGACATACACGCGCGAGCATACACACACACACACACACACACACACACACACACACCTTTCATAAAGTGTTCCACTGAACCAGTTGACTACATTGTCTCCCACTCACCCCTACCTCCGCCCCCCCCAAAAAAAGGAGAAGAAGGAGGAAAAAAAAAAAAAAAAAAGTAAAATAAAATAAAAGGGCAAGTAAATAAGAACAAGATTTGCATGACTTAACGTGATGAACATGACTTTCAGCAAAATGGCTTTGTTCTCGATGTCAAGAATGCAGAGACACTATCGAAATGATGACAGTCCGCTGTGTCTCACAACAACGACGTGCGATATAATAATGTGATCACCGACTGTGCGCGATCACATGATGCGGGGGCAGTGAGCCGTGCTGACTGTAGTCATAGACACTAATATCTCATAGACGGTCAACTTCCTCCGCGCATCCGAATAGCATCAGACAGAATGGTTTCCAGAACCTGACGGACAGACCACTTCCGCTTCGAATTGGAACACACGACCGCCTCCGCACGTTGTAATTTTCATCATGCCCGGAGGGGCTAACTGCGCTATTACTGGCCGGCTGTCCTGTACAGAAAGCGAAGAAGAGAGGACTTTCCTTTCATGTTATACACACGAGAGGGAACAAGCATGAGTGGAGGGACGCAATGATTCAAAAGATCAACCGTGTCGACCGCGGGTTCAATCCAGACAGAGCGACAGTTTGTTCACGGCATTTCACAGATTCTTACTTTAGATATGGTGAGTTGTACTTACTACAGTATCAGTACAGTCTATATATATTACACAGACACAGATACATTATATATATATATATATATATATATATATATATATATTACACAGACACAGATACATTATATATATATATATATATATATATATATATATATATATATATATATATATATAATGTATCTGTGTCTGTGTAAATGAATGAATGTTCTTTTTATTTATTTATTTTTTTGCTGGTGATTACTAAACCGTTTTCAACTTTCACTGATTACATACAATTTTTAAGTAAACATAAACATAAGCATATAATGATAATCTTAAGTTTGTTGTATCAACCAAGTTCCTGCACAATAATAAGCTTCTGTAAAGTAATGGTACCTTACAAATGCACTTTATATAACAATTCTGAATGTATAAAGAGAATATCTAAATAACATTTGGTGTACACAATAGTAAAATGTATTGTGCACATTTTTGTGTGCACTTATTGTTAAGTTTGTATGTTTTTTGGTAGGAAAGTTTTGTAAAATATAATCTTTTTTGATGGACGACTATGCCAAAAGGTATGTCTTGCAGGACCCACCGGTGTGCGATCCTTGATTCCTGGAAGTCTTCCAACAGAATCCATACCTTGCAAGTCAGTAGAAACACCAAAACCACCCCCATGAAAACCATTGGTAAGTCACAGACAGCAGAAATCAGCCGGTCTCTGGGACAGGCGCAATAGCCGAGTGGTTAAAGCGTTGGACTGTCAATCTGAGGGTCCCGGGTTCGAATCACGGTGACGGCGCCTGGTGGGTAAAGGGTGGAGATTTTTACGATCTCCCAGGTCAACATATGTGCAGACCTGCTAGTGCCTGAACCCCCTTCGTGTGTATATGCAAGCAGAAGATCAAATACGCACGTTAAAGATCCTGTAATCCATGTCAGCGTTCGGTGGGTTATGAAAACAAGAACATACCCAGCATGCACACCCCCGAAAACGGAGTATGGCTGCCTACATGGCGGGGTAAAAACGGTCATACACGTAAAAGCCCACTCATGTGCATACGAGTGAACGCAGAAGAAGAAAGCCTGTCTCTGGGACAGGACCGCTCATGCGTTTGGTCGGCATTGCTGGCTGCTGATGGCGTGCCAGTCGTCCGTCGGCTGTGTCATGTTTTGTTGTTGCTATTGTTTTTTTCATGCGTTTTGTTAATCGATTGATTGTTGTTATGATCATCAGAATTGTTATTACTATTTTTGTCATATATTCAATTTTATTATGTTTTCTTTTCCAAAACATTTATTATCAATTGGTGGAGCGTAACTGCCAGCTTATGCTCGAGCAGGGAGTGCGCATAGGTGTACACACACACACACGCACCCACGCACGCACGCACGCAAGCACACACATATGCACGCAGAGAGAAAGTGTGTGAGAGAGATAAAGAGACTGAGAGTGAGTGAGCAAAAGAGAAGGAAAGACCAAGCGATAGACTGAAAAAAACACAAAAAAATTAAAAAAAACACAGGAAAATACTGAAACAAGAACACCATCATTGGCAATATGTTCGATCTTTATTGACATAAAACAGAACAAACCAAAATCACGTCAGATGGATACAGCACGTAGCACCCACACACACACCCGCACGCAACCTCCCCTCCACCCCCAACCCCATCCCCCACACACACCCGCACGCAACCTCCCCTCCACCCCCAACCCCATCCCCGACACACGCACGCACTAGAAAACAATACACTTTCACACACGCACTTATACATTGACACTTTTATCTGATGCATTATATATATATATATATATTCCCTCTTCTCTCATCCATCCATTCCACAATTCCACTCCGGCCGACACTCATAAACACATGCGCACGCACGCACGCATGCACATACTACACGCGTGCACAAGCACACACGCAGACACACGCACGCGCACAGACACACAAACACACTAAACAAACACACAAACACGCACGCACGCACACAAACACACCCTCACATACACGCACGCACACACACACACACAAGCGCGTGCGCGCGCGCGCACTATCCAACAACCGAGCTGCTGTGAGAACTGAAGCAGACAGTGGCAGAAGGGGACAGAGAAAAGAAGAAGCACTTTAGGTAACACAAAGTAATATGAATTATTCTTCACACACATTTTACTTCGCTTTGGAATGTCTTTGCTGTTGCTTCAGTAAGATTCTGATCGGGCACTCTCACCGCTAACAAGGAAGCCAAAACACGCGCCCCTGTGTGTGTGTGTGTGTGTGTGTGTGTGTGTGTGTGTGTGTAATTGTGTGTGTGTGTGTGTGTGTGTGCGTGTGTGTGTGTCTGTTTGGAAGGCAGCAGCAACTGCCTGCCCACAACAGATCAAATGAGACGATCAGCTGTGGACAGCGACGTACATCAAACACTGTGCACCTGGTGTTGGTTTACCTGTCCATTGTACATCACACAATGTGCACCAGGTGTTGGTTTACCTGTCCATTGTACATCACACAATGTGCACCTGGTGTTGGTTTACCTGTTCAGTGTACATCACACAATATGCACCTGGTGTTGGTTTACCTGTCCATTGTACATCACACAATGTGCACCTGGTGTTGGTTTACCTGTTCAATGTACATCACACACTGTGCACCTGGTGCTGGTTTACCTGTTCAATGTACATCACACACTGTGCACCTGGTGTTGGTTTACCTGTTCATTGTACATCACAGACTGTGCACCTGGTGTTGGTGTACCTGTTCATTGTACATCACACAATATGCACCTGGTGTTGTTTTTCCTGTTCATTGTACATCAAACAATGTGCACCTGGTGTTTTACCTGTTCATTGTACATCACACAATATGCACCTGGTGTTGGTTTACCTGTTCATTGTATATCACACAATATGCACCTGGTGTTGGTTTACCTGTTCATTGTACATCACACAATATGTACCTGGTGTTGGTTTACCTGTTCATTGTACATCACACAATATGCACCTGGTGTTGGTTTACCTGTTCATTGTATATCACACAATATGCACCTGGTGTTGGTTTACCTGTTCATTGTACATCACACAATATGTACCTGGTGTTGGTTTACCTGTTCAATGTACATCACACAATAAGCACCTGGTGTTGGTTTACCTGTTCAATGTACATAACACAATGTGCACCTGGTGCTGGTTTACCTGTTCATTGTACATCACACAATATGCACCTGGTGCTGGTTTACCTGTTCATTGTACATCACACAATATGCACCTGGTGTTGGTTTACCTGTTCATCACTCCATGCCACCCGGTTACAAGTCACGGAAAACTCTGGAATCTCACAAAAGCTTGTCTTTACTGTAATCCCATACTGGCTATGAATAATGCTATTCATCCTCCCGGCTAACATGCTGTTCGTTTTAATCCGATATGGGCCATGAATCTCCTGTTCTCTGTGATCCTATTTAGGGACAGCACACACTGTTATGTGCCCAACCCAGCTCTAACAATCAGGACTGGGGAAAGCACTTCAAACCAATCAGGAATATCCGGAACAGGAATCCAGCTACAAAGCCAGGAGAAATGGCCGTAAATTCTACATGAAACGGGACACACACACACACACACATGCACACACACACACGCACACACACACACACACACACACACACACACACACTGTTATCGGCAACTTTCGAGAGTGGAGGTGGAGTGGGGGTTATCAGCAACCATTCTGATTAGAACTGAGCGTCAGACTGACGTCAGGGTGGGAGTGTGTTCCCGCAAGAAGCTGTGAGCAGACGGTGGACACAAGTGGTCAGAACGCTGTCAGACACAGTGGTCAGTTGGTCCACAGAATGCTGTCAGAGTGGTCAGTTGGTCCACAGAACGCTGTCAGACACAGTGGTCAGTTGGTCCACAGAACGCTGTCAGAGTGGTCAGTTGGTCCACAGAACGCTGTCAGACAGGACACAGTGGTCAGTTGGTCCACAGAACGCTGTCAGAGTGGTCAGTTGGTCCACAGAACGCTGTCAGACAGAGTGGTCAGTTGGTCCACAGAACGCTGTCAGACAGAGTGGTCAGTTAGTCCACAGAACGCTGTAAGACAGAGTGGTCAGTTGGTCCACGGAACCCTGTCAGAGTGGTCAGTTGGTCCACTGAACGTTGTCAGACAGAATGGTCAGTTGGTCCACAGAACGCTGTCAGACAGGACACAGTGGTCAGTTGGTCCACAGAACGCTGTAAGACACAGTGGTCAGTTGGTCCACAGAACGCTGTAAGACACAGTGGTCAGCTGGTCCACAGAACGCTGTAAGACACAGTGGTCAGTTGGTCCACAGAACGCTGTCAGACACAGTGGTCAGTTGGTCCACAGAACGTTGTCGGACAGAGTGGTCAGTTGGTCCACAGAACGCTGTCAGACACAGTGGTCAGTTGGTCCACAGAACGTTGTCGGACAGAGTGGTCAGTTGGTCCACAGAACGCTGTCAGACACAGTGGTCAGTTGGTCCACAGAACGCTGTCAGACACAGTGGTCAGTTGGTCCACAGAACGTTGTCAGACACAGTGGTCAGTTGGTCCACAGAACGCTGTCAGACACAGTGGTCAGTTGGTCCACAGAACGCTGTCAGACACAGTGGTCAGTTGGTCCACAGAACGCTGTCAGACAGAGTGGTCAGTTAGTCCACAGACCGCTGTCAGACACAGTGGTCAGTTGGTCCACAGAACGTTGTCAGACACAGTGGTCAGTTGGTCCACAGAACGCTGTCAGACAGAGTGGTCAGTTGGTCCACAGAACGCTGTCAGAGTGGTCAGTTGGTCCACAGAACGCTGTCAGACACAGTGGTCAGTTGGTCCACAGAACGTTGTCAGACAGAGTGGTCAGTTGGTCCACAGAACGTTGTCAGAGTGGTCAGTTGGTCCACAGAACGCTGTCAGACACAGTGGTCAGTTGGTCCACAGAACGCTGTCAGACCGAGTGGTCAGTTAGTCCACAGAACGCTGTCAGACAGAGTGGTCAGTTAGTCCACAGAACGCTGTCAGACAGAGTGGTCAGTTGGTCCACAGAACGCTGTCAGACAGGACACAGTGGTCAGTTGGTCCACAGAACGCTGTCAGACAGAGTGGTCAGTTGGTCCACAGAATGCTGTCAGACAGAGTGGTCAGTTGGTCCACAGAACGTTGTCAGAGTGGTCAGTTGGTCCACAGAACGCTGTCAGACACAGTGGTCAGTTGGTCCACAGAACGCTGTCAGACCGAGTGGTCAGTTAGTCCACAGAACGCTGTCAGACAGAGTGGTCAGTTAGTCCACAGAACGCTGTCAGACAGAGTGGTCAGTTGGTCCACAGAATGCTGTCAGACAGAGTGGTCAGTTGGTCCACAGAACGTTGTCAGACAGAGTGGTCAGTTGGTCCACAGAACGCTGTCAGACAGAGTGGTCATTTGGTCCACAGAACGCTGTCAGACAGAGTGGTCATTTGGTCCACAGAACGCTGTCAGACAGAGTGGTCAGTTGGTCCACAGAACGCTGTCAGACACAGTGGTCAGTTGGTCCACAGAACGCTGTCAGACAGAGTGGTCATTTGGTCCACAGAACGCTGTCAGACAGAGTGGTCAGTTGGTCCACAGACCGCTGTCAGACACAGTGGTCAGTTGGTCCACAGAACGCTGTCAGACACAGTGGTCAGTTGGTCCACAGAACGCTGTCAGACACAGTGGTCAGTTGGTCCACAGAACGCTGTCAGACAGAGTGGTCATTTGGTCCACAGAACGCTGTCAGACAGAGTGGTCAGTTGGTCCACAGACCGCTGTCAGACACAGTGGTCAGTTGGTCCACAGAACGCTGTCAGACAGAGTGGTCAGTTGGTCCACAGAACGCTGTCAGACAGAGTGGTCAGTTAGTCCACAGAACGCTGTAAGACAGAGTGGTCAGTTGGTCCACAGAACCCTGTCAGAGTGGTCAGTTGGTCCACAGAACGTTGTCAGACAGAATGGTCAGTTGGTCCACAGAACGCTGTCAGACACAGTGGTCAGTTGGTCCACAGAACGCTGTCAGACACAGTGGTCAGTTGGTCCACAGAACGCTGTCAGACACAGTGGTCAGTTGGTCCACAGAACGTTGTCAGACACAGTGGTCAGTTGGTCCACAGAACGCTGTCAGACACAGTGGTCAGTTGGTCCACAGAACGCTGTCAGACACAGTGGTCAGTTGGTCCACAGAACGCTGTCAGACACAGTGGTCAGTTGGTCCACATACCGCTGTCAGACAGGACACAGTGGTCAGTTGGTCCACAGAACGCTGTCAGACAGAGTGGTCAGTTGGTCCACAGAACGCTGTCAGACACAGTGGTCAGTTGGTCCACATACCGCTGTCAGACAGGACAGTGTCCTGAACCAAAGGTGGGGGACGTGAAGTTCCAGGGCTGTGGACAGTGTTGGACCTCTGGAGCCACAAAGCCAGAATGCTTCAAGACTTTTCCTGTTCTTTTCAGAATAATGTTTTTTTGTCAAACTTTGAAGCGCGTGTGCACACATACACACACACGCATATTCATACACATGCACACACATACACACACCGCTAACATGAGACCGAAAACTGGAATCTGTTCTCAAATCCCTATCTCTGCTGTAATGCTATACTGGCTGTTGGTATGTTATCCATTGTAGTTCTGTATAAGCTGTAAATAAACTAAGTATTCACTGTAACATTCTTATTATATGGACTTGATATGTTAATCATTGTAATCCCACATTATAGACTACGAATGTGGTATTCATTGTAATATCATGTAAATGTGGTTATGTTGATTGTTGTAACAACTTATATGTAATGAATTAGCTAATCACTGCAATGCTGCATAATCTATGAACATACTCATTGTAATCCCATACAGTCTACGAATATGCTGTTCGATGTAATTGGATGCAAAGGCTGGAGATATGCTATGATATGCGTGGAAAAAACAATCACTGCAATCCTACATTCTCCAAGAACATGCTACTCACAGCAGTGCTACACAGTCTTCGAACGTGCAGTCCGCTGTAATCAAAGAACACATTATTCACGGTAATACTACGGAGGCACTTCAACAGGCTATTTATTGGTCGCCCCACCCAAACCCACCAATCAGGATGTTAGAGACACTTCAGACCAGCCAGGAACCTTCCGAGGGCAGACAGGAGAGCGCGGGGAGTGGGCAGTAAATTGCACATGAAACGCTGGCGGGACAACACGCCTTTATCGGCAAAGGACGGGGTAGACGGTGGGCAAACAGCTGTGGACACTGCCGGCATGACCGGAGTGCAGACATCAAAGTCCCCGGTCCTCGGCACACTTGGAGAGCCGCTGTGAGCAGGAAGCGGGCCGGAGTGGGTGGTGGTGCTGGTCACACGGCAGACTGGTTGAGAGAGGTGGGGGGATCATCTGGCAGTGCA
>NC_134895.1:6526566-6536566 GCF_041734735.1 Babylonia areolata | reverse complement strand
TGGAGCCTTGCACTGAGCAGCAGTAACATGTTTGATCGCTCTGTCAGTCTTGTCATGCTCTGTCATCATGCTCTGTGAATCTTGTCATGCTCTGTCAATCTTGTCATGCTCTGTCATCATGCTCTGTGAATCTTGTCATGCTCTGTGAATCTTGTCATGCTCTGTCATCATGCTCTGTGAATCTTGTCATGCTCTGCGAATCTTGTCATGCTCTGTCGGTCTTGTCATGCTCTGTGAATCTTGTCATGCTCTGTGAATCTTGTCATGCTCTGTCAGTCTTGTCATGCTCTGTCAATCTTGTCATGCTCTGTCATCATGCTCTGTCAATCTTGTCATGCTCTGTCAATCTTGTCATGTTATCGGCAGCAGCACTGCTGTTTCATGACGTTCCCCCCCCCCCTCTTCCATTTATGTGTATTTGACTGTGCTTTCATATCTGTGACACTGAATGTTTGGTGCATATCTGTCATGCATATGTGGGTGTATGTGTGAATGTATGTCTCCATGTTATACATTTATTTGCTTATTTATCATCATTGTTGTCTATATTTATTTATTTATTTATTTATTATTATTATTATTATTATTATTATTATTATTATTATTATTACTACTACTACTTTAAAAAAAAGAAGAAATTATTAGTAATTTATTTATGTATTTATTTATTTATTTATGGACGCTTATAGTTGACCTCATCAAGTTTTTGCGCCTTATACATATTATTATTAGTAGTAGTAGTTCCTTTTTTTTTTTTTAATGTATTTATCTATTATTTATTCACCCCCCCCCCCCTTTTTTTTTCAAGGCCTGACTAAGCGCCTTGGGTTACGCTGCTGGTCAGGCATCTGCTTGGCAGATGTGGTGTAGCGTATATGAATTTGTCCGAAAGCAGTGATGCCTCCTTGAGCTATTGAAACTGAAACTGAAACTGAACTTTTCCCTCTGGCGGCTTTCAGGTTCCCGTTGAACAGCAAAAAGTATGGGGGTTTGATGGAGTCAAAAACAGGAGTTTGGTTTCTGTTTCTCACCCCGTCCACTCCGCTTCCCCCCCCCTCTCTTTCTTTCTTTCTTTCTTTCCTTCTGTCAGTCTCTGGTTCTGTCTGCCCCCCCCCTTCCCCAACCCCCCACCTCCCCCACCCCACTCTCTCTCTCTTTTCTTTCATGGAAATCTCTTGCATGCATCGGGACGGATGAAAACAGTGTGGCAGTAGTTTTCATTTATATTTTTTAAAAAGTTTCGTCATATATAAAACCATCGACAGCAGGGTCACAGCAGCTATTGTGCTGTGTTGTGTTGTATTATGCTGTGTTGTGTTGTATTGTGCTGTGTAGTATTGTACTGTGCTGTATGGTATTGTATTGTGCTGTGTGGTATTGTATTGTGCTGTATTGTATTGTATTGTGCTGTATTGTATTGTATTGTGCTGTATTGTACTGTGTTGTGTTGTGCTGTGCTGTATGGTATTGTATTGTGCTGTATTGTACTGTGTTGTGTTGTGCTGTGCTGTATGGTATTGTATTGTGCTGCAATGTATTGTATTTTGCTGTAATGTATTGTATTGTGCTGTGTTGTACTGTGCTGCAATGTATTGTATTTTGCTGTAATGTATTGTATTGTGCTGTGTTGTATTGTGATGTATGGCATTGTGCTGTGCGGATGGGTGTCTAAGGTATTTTAACAGGAGTCCAAGTGATGAACACTTTACGGGTGGGTGTCTAAGGAATTTAAACAGGAGTCCAAGTGAAGGACACTTGACGGGTGGGTGTCTAAGGTATTTAAACAGGAGTCCAAGTGAAGGACACTTGACGGGTGGGTGTCTAAGGTATTTAAACAGGAGTCCAAGTGAAGGACACTTGACGGGTGGGTGTCTAAGGTATTTAAACAGGAGTCCAAGTGAAGGACACTTGACGGGTGGGTGTCTAAGGTATTTAAACAGGAGTCCAAGTGAAGGACTCTTGACGGATGGGTGTCTAAGGTATTTAAACAGGAGTCCAAGTGAAGGACACTTGACGGGTGGGTGTCTAAGGTATTTAAACAGGAGTCCAAGTGAAGGACACTTGACGGACGGGTGTCTAAGGTATTTAAACAGGAGTCCAAGTGAAGGACACTTGACGGACGGGTGTCTAAGGTATTTAAACAGGAGTCCAAGTGAAGGACACTTGACGGACGGGTGTCTAAGGTATTTAAACAGGAGTCCAAGTGAAGGACTCTAGACGGGTGGGTGTCTAAGGTATTTAAACAGGAGTCCACTCTGTTTACGCATACCCAGATTCAAACACTCGACTATTGGCCGCCGTTCTTTCTCTGTTTCTGGACCTTGTGATTGGAATGAACTTCCTTTTTCACTTCGTCAAGTCTCCACACTCAGCTCTTTCAAGTCTGGCCTTAAAACCCACCTCTTCCCAAAATAGCCTCCCTTGCCTGCCCTTCCTTGTCTTTAGTTTCTACAGTATTAGAATTATGCATGCGTGTGAATGACTGGTGCGAAAGCGCTTTGATTTGTCTCTGCACAAGATCCAGCGCTATATAAATACCATTATTATTATTATTATTATTATTATTATTATTATTATTATTATTAAGGACACTTGACGGGTGGGTGTCTAAGGTATTTAAACAGGAGTCCAAGTGAAGGACATTGCCCCCCTCCCCTCCCCCACTCGCTCCCTCACCCCCACTCTCCCAAACATGTGGGTGGGAAGGTTTCCTGAGTACATCAACACACACACGTACGGTGTTCACGTCTCTCCTGTATTATTTGGTGATCAACTCTGTGTGTGTGTGTGTGTGTGTGTGTGTGTGTGTGTGTGTGTGTGTGTGTGTGTGTTGCCAGTGCATGAACTTCCGTGGAAACATTTTCCTTCATGCTAGTTGCGGTCCAAAGCGCGCGCCAGATCAGTGCCCCGTGACAAAAACGGGACACACACAGGGTATGACATAAACTGTGTTTGATGGCTGACCTGTCACCGCCGGCTAACCCCCGCCTCCCAGCCCCCCTCCCACGCCATCCCCCCCCCCCCCCCCCCAGAGAAGGGACACTATGACTCGGGGAAACAGTGAGCTCTAGTTTGCATGATAGGTTTTCCCCTCAAAGGGGCAGTCGGCTGAGGAAATAACGTGGGGACCAAGCCAACGGGACTGATACTGCCAGCGATTTGGATCGGTAAGCTTCGCCAAGCAGCACAAGCGAGTGCTGTGTGTGTGTGTGTGTGTGTGTGTGTGTACGTGTGTGTGTGCTTGTGTGTGTGTGTGTTTTATCTTCAGTTTAACGTCTATTCACTATAAGTGTTTTTAGACGGTGTGTGTGTGTGCGTGTGTGCTTTGTGTGTGTGTGTGTGTGTGTGTGTGTGTGTGTGTGTGTGTGTGTGTTGTGTGTGTGTGTGTGTGTGTGTGTGTGAGTCTGTGTGAGAGAGCTCTGTGTGTGGGCGGAGGTGTGGGGGGGGGAGGGGAAGAAGGAGGTCAACCACCTGGCCTGTCTGTCTCACTGCCCCGCCGGGTGCACACCACACCCGGTTAAAGACCGGCCAAGAAACGTTAGAGGAAGCGGTTATAGGTGAAGGCCAAACAGCATGACTCTAGTAGTGCTTAGAAATTGTTGTCATCACCGGCGTCAAAACGCAGACAGCAGCAGTGATACCCAGGACCTACCTACATTACAATCATGCTGGGAACAGCAGAGGCACGTCCCGCGAGGGGTAGTGAATGGTGTGTGGCGATGGTGGTGGTGGTGGTGGTGGTGTGGCAAGGCGGGCGGGGAGGGGGAGAGGGAAGGAGGGAGTAGGGGAGGGGTGCCGTGCTTCTCGTGTTGCTCACACACTTTGTGCCTGGTAGTGCTGGCAGGTAAAGGGGGTGGCTGCATGTGAACCGCTTTATTTTGTTGGTTGTTTTTTTTTTTTTTTATTTCTTCTTCTGAGCCCTTGGTTTTCTGACTGTCCCGAGCCTGCTGTCCCCAAAGTGTGGTCAGTGTGGGGAGGGCAGTGTGGTCAGTGTGGTCAGTGAGGGCAGTGTGGTCACTGAGGGCAGTGTGGTCAGTGCGTGGTCAGTGTGGGGAGGGCAGTGTGGTCAGTGTGTGGTCAGTGAGGGCAGTGTGGTCAGTGAGGGCAGTGTGTGGTCAGTGAGGGCAGTGTGGTCAGTGAGGGCAGTGTGGTCAGTGTGTGGTCACTGAGGGCAGTGTGTGGTCAGTGCGTGGTCAGTGTGGGGAGGGCAGTGTGGTCAGTGTGGGGAAGGCAGTGTGGTCAGTGTGGGGAGGGCAGTGTGGTCAGTGTGGGCAAGGCTGTGTGGGGAAGGCAGTGTGGTCAGTGTGGGGAGGGCAGTGTGGTCAGTGTAGGGAAGGCAGTGTGGGGAGGGCAGTGTGGTCAGTGTAGGGAAGGCAGTGTGGGGAGGGCAGTGTGGTCAGTGTGGGGAGGGCAGTGTGGTCAGTGTAGGGAAGGCAGTGTGGTCAGTGTGGGGAGGGCAGTGTGGGGAAGGCAGTGTGGGGAAGGCAGTGTGGTCAGTGTGGGGAGGGCAGTGTGGTCAGTGTAGGGAAGGCAGTGTGGTCAGTGTGGGGAGGGCAGTGTGGTCAGTGTGGGGAGGGTAGTGTGGTCAGTGTGGGGTGGTCAGTGTGGGGAAGGCAGTGTGGGGAAGGCAGTGTGGTCAGTGTGGGGAGGGCAGTGTGGTCAGTGTGGGGAAGGCAGTGTGGTCAGTGTGGGGAGGGCAGTGTGGTCAGTGTGGGGAGGGTAGTGTGGTCAGTGTGGGGTATTCAGTGTGGGGAAGGCAGTGTGGGGAAGGCAGTGTGGTCAGTGTGGGGAGGGCAGTGTGGTCAGTGTGGGGAGGGCAGTGTGGTCAGTGTGGGGAGAGCAGTGTGGTCAGTGTGGGAAGGGCACCAGAACAGGGAGGCAGAACGTGCCTCTGTCACGTGGGGTCTGTGGGCGACAGGTTCTGACCTTGACCTTGAGGACTACGTGACGGACATCGTCAGTATCACCACTGGCGTCACTGTGGTCATGGCTTCCGCACCACGTCACGGGCACACGTCAGTCGGGTACAATGTGACACCAGTCATCGTTTGACGGCCGCTTGCTTTCTCCCGAACTGGGACTGTTGTAGGAGTTGCTCTGCACTGTCTGTAGGAGTTGCTCTGTCTGTAGGAGTTATTCTACACTGTCTCTGTGAGTTGCTCTGCACTGTGTGTCTGTAGGAGTTATTCTACACTGTCTGTAGGAGTTGCTCTGCACTGTCTGTAGGAGTTGTTCTGCACTGTCTGTAGGAGTTGCTCTGCACTGTCTCTGTGAGTTGCTCTGCACTGTCTGTCTGTAGGAGTTGCTCTGCACTGTCTCTGTGAGTTGCTCTGCACTGTCTGTCTGTAGGAGTTGCTCTGCACTGTCTCTGTGAGTTGCTCTGCACTGTCTGTCTGTAGGAGTTGCTCTGCACTGTCTCTGTGAGTTGCTCTGCACTGTCTGTCTGTAGGAGTTGCTCTGCACTGTCTCTGTGAGTTGCTCTGCACTGTCTGTCTGTAGGAGTTGCTCTGCACTGTCTCTGTGAGTTGCTCTGCACTGTCTCTGTGAGTTGCTCTGCACTGTCTGTCTGTAGGAGTTATTCTGCACTGTCTCTGTGAGTTGCTCTGCACTGCTGTATCATCATCGCACAGCGCAGTCGCTGTCGATCAGGGCCCGAGTTGTTCAGCATGTGAACAAAGTCACTCGCTATTGGAACCGCTCCATAGTAACGGAACACTGATTTTGTTTAATCGGACAAATAAAACAAGGACGTGTGCTTATGTTTTGAACGGGTTGTGGATGACGTCCAAGTGAGAAGGATTACACATGCATCGGAAAGAGCTGTGTCTTGCGTTCTTTCTGGGTGCGGTCAGCATCCCAGAGCACAGCGTTTCAAAGTGAAGCAACAGCAAAAACGTCACACACACACACACACACTGATTACCAATCCACCGTCATGAACACAGTGCCTGGCGCAGCAAGCGGGTCTGTCTTCCTCCCTGTGTGTGTTGTCACACGTAACGCTGTCACAGGCGAGTGACGGTGCATGTGTGTGGGCGGGTCACAGTCACAGATTCCCACAGCAAGCCTCCCTCCCTCCATCACACCTTACCTGTGTGCTGTTGTCCTGTGTGTAGTAGCACTGCACATATCATATCCACCTGTCCACTGGACACACACACTCACACCCACACAGAGAAATGTAGCACTCCTGTCGCTGCACACCGTACCTCTACTCCCATCAATCCCACGGCACACAATGCTGTGACACTGGAACTGGGCCCTTGAAGCGACAAAACGTTTAACACCCCGACCCCGTGTTCTTTGTCCACGGACGTAGTGGTGGTGATCTTTTTTGTTCACAGAACACGGTCCCAGGAGTAAGTCGTTCACACTTTGCTGACTGTCCTGCCGGGGAAGAGACGGAAGGACCTCCTGAACTCCATTGCTCGGACACAACCCTGACACGTCTGACCTCAGGCACTGAAAGCTGGGCTGTTGTGTGTGGTGTGCTGTGGTGTGCACCGGGCAGCTCAGTATCGAATGGAGCTGGCCTGACAGATATCCTGCGATATATTTGCAGAGGCCCGAGAAACAGGTTTTGAGCAGCACCAGGCTGACAGAGGGGCGCCCTAACCGACTGGTCCAACGAGTTTTTCACCCCCCCCCCCCCCCCACTCTCACCACCATGAGCGGACAGCACAACACCGCCCCGCTCCGGGCCCTGCCTTTTGCTGCTATGGTAGCAGTGGGAGCTGCTGCAACTACTACTACTACTACTGCTACTGCTACTACTACGGCTACTGTGGCTGCTGATACTGTCTGCGTCAAGACGGCACAGTAAGAAAGTTCCCTGCACATCCTTCCCCCCATATCTGTCTGTGTGTCTGTCTGTCTGTGTGTCTGTGTGTCTGTCTGTTCACATATCTGCCTGTCAGTCTTAATACTGTCCGTCTGCCCGTCTGTCTGTTTGCCTGTATGTCTGTCCACGAATCTGCCAGCCAGTCTGAATACTGTCTGTCTGTCCGTCTGCCCGTCTGTCCGTCTGTCTGTCTGTCTGCCTACCTGTCTGAATGCTGTCTGTCTGTCTGTCTGTCTGTCTGTCTGCCTACCTGTCTGAATGCTGTCTGTCTGTCCGTCTGTCTGTCTGTCCGTCTGTCTGTCTGTCTGCCTGCCTGCCTGCCTGTCCGAATGCTGTCTGTCTGTCCGTCTGTCTGTCTTTCCGTCCGTCTGTCTGTCCGTCTGTCTGTCTGCCTATCTGTCTGAATGCTGTCTGTCTGTCTGTCTGTCCGTCTGCCCGTCTGTCCATATATCTGCCTGCCTGCCTGTCTGCCTGTCTACATATTTGCCTGCCTGTATGCACACTGTGTGTCTGCCTGTCTGTCTGTCCACATATCTGCCTGTCTGTCTGAATACTATCTGTCTGCCCGTCTGTATGTCTGCCTGTATGTCTGCCTGCCTGCCTGCCTGAATACTGTCTGTATGTCTGTCTGCCTGCCTGTATGTCTGTCTGCCTGCCTGTCTGTCTGTCTGTCTGTCTCCCGTCTGTCTGCCTGTATGTCTGCCTGCCTGTATGTCTGTCTGTCTGCCTGCCTGTCCGAATACTGTCTGTATGTCTGTCTGCCTGTCTGAATACTGTCTGTCTGTCTGCCTGCCTCTCTGAATACTGTATGTCTGTCTGCCTGTCTGTCTGCCTGTCTGTCTGCCTCTCTGAATACTGTATGTCTGTCTGCCTGTCTGTCTGTCTGTCTGTCTGCCTGCCTCTCTGAATACTGTCTGTCTGTCCACATATCTGTCTGCCTGCATGTCTGTCAGTCTATGTACATATTTGCCTTCCTGAATGCATACTGTGTGTCTGTCTGTGTGTGTGTGTGTGTGTGTGTGTGTGTGTCTGTCTGTCTGTCTACATATCTGCCTGCCTGTTTGTCAGTCCGTCTGTCTGCCTTTTGAATATTGTCAGTCTGTCTGTCGTCTGCTTGTGTGTTGTCCTCTATGTGTCTGTCAGCACTCACGTGTGTGTGTGTGTGTGTGTGTGTGTGTGTGTGTGTGTGTGTGAATTCCACTTTGTGTGTGTGTGTGTGTGTGTGTGTGTGTGTGTTGTGTGTGTGTCTGTGAATTCCACTTTGTGTGTGTGTGTGTGTGTGTGTGTGTGTGTGTGTGTGTGTGTGTGTGTGAATTCCACTTTGTGTGTGTGTGTGTGTGTGTGTGTGTGTGTGTGTGTGTAATGTAGTTATTGTCAAAAAAGGATAAAAAGAGGAAAGAAATATAGGAAGAAGGATTACCCAGTCACCCCTTTACCTGTAGCCACATGGCTTTAATCAGAATCACAGACACACACACACGGATACACGGACACACACACACACACACACACACACACACACACACACGGATGCACGGACACAAACACACAACACACATACACGGACACACACACACACACACACACATACACGGACACACACACACACACACACACACACACACACACACACACACACACACACACACACACACACACATACACACACACATTGACTGACTGAACCATTTATTGTCAGATTAACTTTTTGTTGTACTGACTACACGCATACATACACACGGACACACACACACACACACACACACACACACACACACACACACACACACACACACACACACCATGAAAAACCGAAACCTACAGCAGCGCGTGCATGTATGGCTTGTTGACGTGAGAAACACGTGGAGCAGATTGCTGACTGCTTCATCAGTGTGGCGCCAAGTCCTCCGGACTGCCAGCACACACGTTTGGCGCTTACGGCTGTGGTGCCGTTATCCTCGAACTGCTGTTAGTACTGGGTTACATGGTACCAGTAGCAAGGGCTATGCCCCTGACCTGACAAGCACTGCACAACACTGCACCATACTACACTACTACACTATACAACACTACACAGCACTGCACTGTACTACACTATACAACACTACACAGCACTGTACTGCACTGTACTACACTATACAACACTACACAGCACTGCACTGTACTACACTATACAATACTACTCAGCACTGTACTGCACTGTACTACACTATACAACACTACACAGCACTGCACTATCCACCACAATGCACTGCATCACACCACACCACTCCACACCACACCACACCACACCACACCACACCACACAACACCACACCACACCACACCACAAAACACCACACCACACCACACCACACCACAAAACACCACACCACACCACACCACAAAACACCACACCACACAACACCACACCACAAAACACCACACCACACCACACCACACCACAAAACACCACAAAACACCACACCACTCCACACCACACCACTCCACACCACACCACAAAACACCACACCACACCACACCACAAAACACCACACGACACCACACCACATCACACCACACCACAAAACACCACACCACATCACACCACACCACAAAACACCACACCACACCACACCACACCACAAAACACCACACCACATCACACCACACCACACCACACCACACCACACCACACCACACCACACCACACCACACCACACCACACCACAAAACAACACACCACACCACACCACAAAACACCACACCACACCACACCACACCACACCACACCACACCACAGAACACCACACCACACCACACCACATCACAAAACACCACAAAACACCACACCACATCACATCACACCGCACCACACCACACCACACCACAAAACACCACACCACATCACACCACACCACATCACACCACACCACATCACACCACACCACATCACAAAACACCACAAAACACCACACCACATCACACCACACCACACCACACCACACCACACCACACCACATTGCTTCAGTCAATAAACTACACTGCCACAAAGCTACACTGCACAATACTACGCTGCAGTACACAATTTACACGCAGTCATACAACGCACGCGCGCGCTCCGTGCATGCACGGATATGGGCATACACCACCCCCACCCCACACACATGTTTGTATATA
>NC_134895.1:6514066-6516566 GCF_041734735.1 Babylonia areolata | reverse complement strand
TTACAGTATCACCCTTCACAGTACCACCCTTCATGGTACCACCCTTTACATTTGCGTCCGTCAACTGTGAAAATCGTAGAGATATCGATAAGTTCAATAAGCGGATTTCAGGATCGCTGATTCAGTTGTGGGTATGTGTAACTCGGCTAATTCCTCCTCCTCCTCTTATGGCTTCATTAATGCTGTCTCAGGGACTGAAGGATATGAGACTGATAACAACAGTATGTAAAAGACCACAAGCTTAGCTCACAAACCGATACAGAAGAAGCAAAATATTGTTGCTTTAAAAAAAAAAATATTGGTCGTTTGTCTGATTAACTGGTCTGCTGGAACATCACAATACATCGTCATTATGGGAACTTCACATTAAATCATCATTACGGGAACATCAAATTACATCATTATTATGGGAACAACACATTACATCATCATTATAGGAACATCACATTACATCATCATTACGGGAACAACAAATCACATCATCATTACGGGAACATCACATTACATCATAGTCATGGGAACATCACATCATCATTATGGGAACATCACAATGCATTATCATTATAGGAGGATCACATTACATCATCATTACAGGAACATCACATTACATCATTGTAACAGGAACAACATATTACAACACAGAATCAAGTAGATTACTGTACGGTGCAGAACAATCAACTTCCTCTTCCTTATTACAGCAACATCACATGACATCATCATTACAGCAACATCACATGACATCATCATTACAGGAACATCACATGACATCATCATTACAGCATCACATGACATCATCATTACAGCAACATCACATGACATCATCATTACAGCATCACATGACATCATCATTACAGCATCACATGACATCATCATTACAGCAACATCACATGACATCATCATTACAGCAACATCACATGACATCATCATTACAGGAACATCACATTACATCATTATTACTGGTACATCACATTACAACGCAAAAACAAGTAGATTATCTCACGGTGCAGAACAATCAACTTCCTCTTGGAGTTCCTTCGTGCGTTTCCAGACTTTGTCTGCAGTCAAGGAAGCGTTAAGAGAAATCAGAATGGAGGGAGGGGGGGAGGGGAGAGAGGTGGTCCCATACACAAAGGAAGGACAGAGCGAAAGGGAAGTAGTGGTTGTTCCGCACACACACACACACACACACACACACACACACACACACACACACAGCTGAGAGAGGGAGAAAGAGAGCTGAGAGAGAGAGAGAGAGAGAGAGAGAGAGAGAGAGAGAGAGAGAGAGAGAATGCATGAATGAATGAATGAATGGATGAATCTTTATTTTCCAGCGATGAAGATATCAGCACTTTGGCCGACTTACATATCTGCCGTTGTTCAATGAGACACACAAACAAAAACACAAATGAATGTTGTTGTACTCAATGCATGTATAATGTACAAGGATGACGCAGCGTTCAACTGAGAGACACAACATCGCTCATATCTTTACGAAGCAAAAGCGATCACCCCCCCCCCCCCCACCCCTACACACACACCGAGAGAGAGAGAGAGAGAGAGAGAGAGAGAGAGAGAAGGGGGTGTTCCCCCACACAGGACACCCATACTGAATCCACCACCACCTGTGTGTCAGACGCTGAGGAGCCCTTTTCTCACCGTGTTGTGAAACAGTGAAAAGCGAGCAGCCAGCCGTGAAGGAAACACGTTGAACAAATACTTCACAGTCGCGTTTCCTGTAAAAGAAAAAAATCACCAACAACCACAATGTTAACCGTGCTTAACGTGCAAACGTAGGTTATTATTATTATCATTATATTTATATAGCGCTGAATCTTGTGCAGAGACAAATCAAAGCGCTTTCGCACCAGTCATACAAACGCATGCATAACTCTAAAACTAGAAAGAAAAAAAACAACAACTGAAGACAAGGAAGAGGCAGGGAAAGGAGGCTGTTGTGGGAAGAGGTGGGTTTTAAGACCAGACTTGAAAGAGCTGAGTGTGGAGACCTGTCGAAGCGAAAGAGGAAGTTCATTCCAATTACAAGGTCCAGAGACAGAGAAAAAACGGCGGCCAACAGTCGAGTGTTTGAATCTGGGTATGCGTAAACAAAGTGGATCCGAAGCCGATCGTAGAGAGCGAGATGGAGTGTAGAGGTGAAAGCAGCCACAGAGATAGGAAGCGGCAGATTTGTGAATACATTTATAACAGAGATTGCTGATCTTGTACTTTATTCTGTGTGAGACAGGGAGCCAGTGGAGATGTTGCAAAAGAGTGATGTGCTCAGATCTTTTCTTTCTGAGGACGAGTCGGGCAGCAGAGTTTTGTTTCCGCTGAAGGGACTGAATGGATGAAGCAGGCAAACCAGACAATAGGGAGTTACAGTAGTCGAGGCGAGAGAGAATGAGAGAGTCTAGATGTTGCGTCAGGGGACAGGACGGAACTGATGCGCCGCAGTTGACAGTAGCAGGATTGACATGTCTGACTGATAAATTTTTGCATG
>NC_134895.1:6499066-6509066 GCF_041734735.1 Babylonia areolata | reverse complement strand
TACAGCACAATACAGTACAATACAATACAGCACAATGCAGCACAATACAATACAGTACAATTCAGCACAGTACAATACAGCACAATACAGCACAATACAATGCATCACAATACAGCACAATGCAATATAGCACGATTCAGCACAATACAGCACAGCACAATACAGCTCAATACAATACAGCACAATACAGTACAATTCAGCACAATACAGTACAATTCAGAACAGTACAATACAGTACAGTACAGCACAATACAGTACAATTCAGTACAGTACGGCAAAATACAGCACAGTACAATACAGTACAGCACAGCACGATACATCACAGTACAATACATGTAATACAGTGCAGCACACTGCAATATAGATCATTACAGTACATACTTCACAGTACAGTGAAATACAGTTCAGTACAATACAGTTCAGTACAGACAGAAAGCTTTACCTTCCCTCATCCCCCAGGACCGCCCCCCACCCCCACCCCACACCCCATTCCCCCTCCATCCTCCTTTTATCATCCTCTCAGGTGTGCAGCGATTTGTCCTGACACGTTGAAAAGATGTCACGGTACGGCACTGAGTTGTCTTGTCAGTGAGGAAGAGTAGGGAGGGGGGTGGGGTGGGGTGGGGCGGTGTGTGTGTGTGTGTGGAGGGGGCTGTGAGGGGAGAGGTGACGACGTGTCTCTCAATGCCGGCACACCGGGAGACGGCCCATGATCTGTTATGTACTGTCCGCTGGAGTGTGACGAGGTCTTTCATAGGCTAGGAAAGACTGCTTCGTTTGGTTAGATCAAGGTATACACCGTTCGCTTGTCCTCCCTCCTCCCCTCCCCGACACTCACCCTCTATCCCCCCCTCACACACACACACACACACACACACAAAACACACTAACGACCCCCCCTCCACACACACACACACACACACACACACACACACAAAACACGCTAACGACCCCCCCTCCACACACACACACACACACACACACACACACACACACACACGCCTACCCCTTACCCCATCATCTACACCCAATTGCTCCAGCAAACCTCCAGCCTTCCGTGACTATTGATGTATGTAGATGTAGGGTAGGTAGGCCTTATTGCGAACAGCGTGTAACTGAACGGTTCGTGTAAATTCCCACTTTGCAGCGTTCTCACCACACACATTGTACCACTGTGCAGCGTTCTCACCACACACATTGTACCACTGTGCAGCGTTCTCACCACACATTGTACCTTCCCACTGTGCAGCGTTCTCACCACACATTGTACCTTCCCACTGTGCAGCGTTCTCACCACACATTGTACCTTCCCACTGTGCAGCGTTCTCACCACACACATTGTACCTTCCCACTGTGCAGCGTTCTCACCACACACATTGTACCTTCCCACTGTGCAGCGTTCTCACCACACATTGTACCTTCCCACTGTGCAGCGTTCTCACCACACATTGTACCTTCCCACTGTGCAGCGTTCTCACCACACACATTGTACCACTGTGCAGCGTTCTCACCACACATTGTACCACTGTGCAGCGTTCTCACCACACATTGTACCACTGTGCAGCGTTCTCACCACACACATTGTACCACTGTGCAGCGTTCTCACCACACACATTGTACCTTCCCACTGTGCAGCGTTCTCACCACACACATTGTACCACTATGCAGCGTTCTCACCACACATTGTACCACTGTGCAGCGTTCTCACCACACATTG
The DNA here is from genome assembly GCF_041734735.1 of Babylonia areolata. Classification (NCBI taxonomy): domain Eukaryota; kingdom Metazoa; phylum Mollusca; class Gastropoda; order Neogastropoda; family Buccinidae; genus Babylonia; species Babylonia areolata. Next base: position 6,507,349 of record NC_134895.1, on the reverse strand, counting down.
TACCACCGTGCAGCGTTCTCACCACACACATTGTACCTTCCCACTGTGCAGCGTTCTCACCACACACATTGTACCACTGTGCAGCGTTCTCACCACACACATTGTACCTTCCCACTGTGCAGCGTTCTCACCACACACATTGTACCACTGTGCAGCGTTCTCACCACACACATTGTACCACTGTGCAGTGTTCTCACCACACACATTGTACGACTGTGCAGCGTTCTCACCACACACATTGTACCACTGTGCAGTGTTCTCACCACACACATTGTACCACTGTGCAGCGTTCTCACCACACACATTGTACCTTCCCACTGTGCAGCGTTCTCACCACACACATTGTACCACTGTGCAGCGTTCTCACCACACACATTGTACCACTGTGCAGCGTTCTCACCACACACATTGTACCACTGTGCAGCGTTCTCACCACACACATTGTACCACTGTGCAGCGTTCTCACCACACACATTGTACCTTCCCACTGTGCAGCGTTCTCACCACACACATTGTACCACTGCAGCGTTCTCTCCACACATTGTACCTTCCCACTGTGCAGCGTTCTCTCCACACACATTGTACCACTGTGCAGCGTTCTCACCACACATTGTACCTTCCCACTGTGCAGCGTTCTCACCACACATTGTACCTTCCCACTGTGCAGCGTTCTCACCACACACATTGCACCTTCCCACTGTGCAGCGTTCTCACCACACACATTGTACCACTGTGCAGCGTTCTCACCACACACATTGTACCTTCCCACTGTGCAGCGTTCTCACCACACACATTGTACCTTCCCACTGTGCAGCGTTCTCACCACACACATGGTACCTTCCCACTGTGCAGCGTTCTCACCACACACATTGTACCTTCCCACTGTGCAGCGTTCTCACCACGACCATTTCACAATTGACGTCTGCTTCAACCTCGTTAAGACACCTTTATGAATATCCATTTTCAATAACCAGACAAACAGCTACTTCCAGTTATTTCCGCGCTCTGTCATCTCATCGGACACCACTGCTGACAACATTCACAAACGTGAATTCAAGGAAGTAGTAGGGCTTGAACCTTGACACAGTAGCTGATTTGATCGGATATGTTGAATGCGTATTACTAGTTCTGGGAGAATTTAAGAAAGCATCTTGGTGACAGATCAGAACGTCAGTTTTGAAAGGATTATGCAAAATAGTGTCGTTTGCAATTTGACCATGGTATATGTTGACGTGAGACTTTTAGTGAACGATGCTGCACAGTTTCTGAGCACTCTCAAAAGTGTGTGTGTGTGTGTGTGTGTGTGTGTGTGTGTGTGTGTGTGTGTGTGTGTGTGTGTGTGTGTGTGTGTGTGTGTGTGTGTGTGTGTGTGTGTGTGTGTTTAAATGTGTGTTTGTGTGTGTGTGCATACGTGAACAAAACCAACAGTACAACAGTCTGGTGCGATAATAAGATATCACGCCTAACGAGTTCAAGACCTGCTTCTGTTTTAATTGTTCACATGTACCCAAACCCATCTTTCGCAATTAGACTTGAAATTAGACGTTGAAAAGAGGAGTGGAGGATTTTTCCCAGGTGTAACCTATGGGAGAAGAACTATGTTTGACGATCGTACAATCTGTTACCTGTACAACACATACATTGAACTGATCGCTTAGACTGAACTGTTTGCAATTAGGCACACATACCCTATCGTGACATACCGTTTTAGGATCTCCATTTACTTCTCAGCACTTTTCGTCTGGAAAATCTTCACATACACTTACACACCCGCGTACGTACGCATACGCAGAGTATACGTACTCGCACGGCGCACACACACACACACACACACACACACACACACACACACACACACACACACACACACAAACGCGTGCGCGCGCGTAAATAATAACATGCGAGCAGGCATATCGAAGACTTGCGTTTGGAACTTTCTCTCCCTGTCTCTCTCTCTCTCTCTTTACCCCTTCTCTCTCCCTGTCTCTCTCTCTCTCCCTGTCTCTCTCTCCCTGTGTTTCTCCCCCTCTCTCTCTCCCTGTCTCTCTCTTTACCCCTCTCTCTCCCTGTCTCTCTCTCTCCCTGTCTCTCTCTCTCTCCCTGTCTCCTTCTCCCTGTGTGTGTCTCTCTCCCTGTCTCTCTCTGTGTGTGTCTCTGACAGTTCATTTCTATACACTCTATTCCTACTTATCTGTCAATGAAAATGGATAAGCATTTGAAACATATCACAACCAGGTTCCGATTTGGAATTTCTGACATATTTCTTCATCATTATCGTTATCGAAAGTCCAGTGTCTCTGATCTTAGTTGTCCTTTATGCAGACGTGCTGAAGAAACCGAACTTCACTTTGTGTTGTGTTGCCCTGCTTTGAATGACCTTAGACATGAGTGGATTCCACAAAAATATTATAGACACCCTACTTTATTTCGACTTGCCATGCTTATGTCATCAACTAACGAAACTGTTATAAAACAGTTTGCTATTTACTTATATAAGGCTTTTAAGTTTCGCAGTGTATTATGTAGTTAATCATTATTAGTTGTGCATTATCCAATTTGTGGATTATCATTTGCAGTTTATCATTCACTTCTGTAATTTGCAAGGTTTTGATTTTGAATGTTGATTCACTGTACCCCCTTCATGAGGGGCCATGGCCTTTATTGAATAAACTATCCGTATCCGTATCCGTATCCGTATCCGTATCCGTATCCGTATCTCTCTCTCCCTGTCTCTCTCTCTCCCTGTCTCCCTCTCCCTGTGTGTGTCTCTCTCTCCCTGTCTCTCTCTCTCCCTGTCTCCCTCTCCCTGTGTGTGTCTCTCTCCCTATCTCTCTCTCTGTGTGTCTCTCTCTCCCTGTCTCTCTCTCTCTCCCTGTCTCTCTGTGTGTGTGTCTCTCTCTCCCTGTCTCTCTCTCTCTCCCTGTCTCTCTGTGTGTGTGTCTCTCTCCCTATCTCTCTCTGTGTGTGTCTCTCTCTCTCCCTGTCTCCCTCTCCCTGTGTGTGTCTCTCTCCCTGTCTCTGTGTGTGTGTGTGTGTCTCTCTCCCTATCTCTCTCTGTGTGTGTCTCTCTCCCTATCTCTCTCTGTGTGTGTCTCTCTCTCCCTGTCTCCCTCTCCCTGTGTGTGTCTCTCTCCCTGTCTCTCTCTCTCTCCCTGTCTCCCTCTCCCTGTCTCTCTCTCCCTGTCTCTCTCTTTACCCCTCTCTCTCCCTGTCTCTCTCTCTCCCTGTGTGTGTCTCTCTCCCTGTCTCTCTCTGTGTGTGTCTCTCTCTCCCTGTCTCTCTCTCTCTCCCTGTCTCCCTCTCCCTGTGTGTGTCTCTCTCCCTATCTCTGTGTGTGTGTGTGTCTCTCTCCCTGTCTCTCTCTGTGTGTGTCTCTCTCCCTATCTCTCTCTGTGTGTGTCTCTCTCCCTATCTCTCTTTGTGTGTGTCTCTCTCTCCCTGTCTCTCTGTGTGTGTCTCTCTCTCCCTGTCTCTCTCTCTCCCTATCTCCCTCTCCCTGTGTGTGTCTCTCTCCCTGTCTCTGTGTGTGTGTGTCTCTCTCTCCCTGTCTCTCTCTCTCTCCCTGTCTCTCTCTCTCCCTGTGTGTGTCTCTCTCCCTGTCTCTGTGTGTGTGTGTGTGTCTCTCTCTGTCTCTCTCTCTCCCTGTCTCTCTCCCTGTCTCTCTCTCTCTGTGTCTCTCCCCCTCTCTCTCTCCCTGTCTCTCTCTCTCTCCCTGTCTCCCTCTCTCTGTGTCTCTCCCCCTCTCTCTCTCCCTGTCCCTCTCTCTCTCCCTGTCTCCCTCTCCCTGTGTCTCTCCCCCTCTCTCTCTCCCTGTCTCTCTCTTTACCCCTCTCTCTCCCTGTCTCCCTCTCCCTGTGTCTCTCCCCCTCTCTCTCTCCCTGTCTCTCTCTTTACCCCTCTATCTCCCTGTCTCCCTCTCCCTGTGTCTCTCCCCCTCTCTCTCTCCCTGTCTCTCTCTTTACCCCTCTCTCTCCCTGTCTCCCTCTCCCTGTGTCTCTCCCCCTCTCTCTCTCCCTGTCTCTCTCTTTACCCCTCTCTCTCCCTCTCCCTGTGTGTGTCTCTCTCCCTGTGTCTCTCTGTGTGTGTCTCTCTCTTCCTGTCTCTGTCTCTCTCTCTGTCTGTCTCTCTCTCCCCCCTCTCTCTCTGTCTCTCTCTCTCCCTGTTTCTCTCTCCCCTCTCTCTCTCCCTCTTTACCCCTTCTCTCCCTCCCTCTCCCTCCCCCCCCCCTCTCTCTCTCCCATATTCAACGTATTATTGATTCCAGGTGGCAAGATTGGCATGATCATACACAAGCTAGTGATAGATTTGCACAGTTTAGACTTTTTAAAACATCGCATGTGACTGAGCCATACATTGATTTAGGACTGAACAGATATAAAATGTGCACTGACAAAATTTAGATTTGGTATTTCTAATATTGCTTCTCATAGTATCAGGCATTGCATTTTAAATGAGCATATGTATACATGCCGTTTATGCAGTCTGGGTAAAGAAGTTGAATTACGTCTTTTGTTATGTTGCCCAGCTTTGTGTGGCCTTAGACAAAAACTTATTCAACGGAAATATTATGGAGATCCGTCTAATTTTAGGTTCAATTTACTCATGTCTTCAAGACAGGAGTGTACTCTGTATAACTTAGTCATATATATATATATATATATATATATATATATATATATATATATATATATATATATATATATATATATATATATATATATATATACACACACACACACACATGAAACATTGAAGAGATTACGTACAGTTATCTCGTGAATGTTGTTGAATATTTTGTGCTAACTATTTTTGGTTGATCTGAATTGTCGTTTTACTGTGTCATGTCACTTTCTCATTTATCACTTATCAATGATTCCCCCTTCAGTAAGGGGCTGTGTGGCCTTATCTGAATAAAACATTCGTTCGTTCGTTCGTTCGTTCGTTCGTTTCCCTCTTCTCTCTCCCTGTCTGTCATGAATTGGACATCTTCTAAAGAAAAATTCAGTCGTGTATAAAGGCGGTGGACATTGAAAGAGAACGAGGGTTGGAGTGCTCTCTTTCACTGAAAGGAGGAAAAATATTGATTTAGTCATTTCCGCCCAGGGCTGGAGAGAGAAAGAAAGAGAGAAAGAGGTAGTGTGTGTGTGTGTGTGTGTGTGTGTGTGTGTGTGTGTGTGTGTGTGTGTGTGTGTGAGAGAGAGAGAGAGAGAGAGGGGGGGAGTATTTCACTTTCAATTTTTCCTTCACGGAAAAGTACTTTGTCATTAAAAACGGATGTTGTTCTGTCCACATTTTCTCTCTCTCTCTCTCTCTCTCTCTCTCTCTCTCTCTCTGTGTGTGTGTGTGTGTGTGTGTGTGTGTGTGTGTGTGTGTGCGTGCGTGCGTGTGTGTGTGTGTGTGTGTTGTTGTCTTCAGTTTAACGTCTTTCCACTTGAAGTGATATTAGACGGGAAAAAAAAAAAAAAAAAAAAAAAAAAAAAAAAAAAAAAAAAAAACGTGGGTGTAGGGGCTGTGAGAGGGGGAGGGGTAAAAGTGTGTGTATGTGTGGAGGGTGAATAGGGAGAGACAACGCTAGGAAAAATGGAAACGTTATAAACGCCAACATCAAACAAATATAACATCTATAACAAATGTCCTATAGGACTATGTAGCAAACCTTCTGCAATAACAAATAACATATTGGAATTGTTAATAACACATTCAAAAGAACTTTTGGTGAAGTCTGGCAAAAAACATTTTAGATTCTGACATTCGAATATTACATGGTTGCTAGAAATATGTTCTCCACATATGCATCTGACATCTTTGCTGAACTTTGTTACAAAAGCGTTCAGTTTTATCCTGTTTGATAATGTATGAATCTGCCTTAATCTTATTGAATTACTGTATGTATTTGACTGATCGATAGTTCCCGGTTGTTGGCCATTAATTACACTATGGTTTAAAGCTTTGCCGTTTTCTTGGTATAATTCTCTGACTTTGTTCCACGATGTTTTTTCTAGTATTCGATAACCCTCTTGTACAGATAGAGGCACATAAAGTTCTATGGTTCCCTGTTCGTTCTTTGCACCTTTTCTTGCAGCCCTGTCAGCCCATTCATTGTAGAGAATACCAAGATGTGAAGGAACCCAGAAAAACGTAATATGTGTTCCTTTCAAGCTTAAAAGATGTAAAATGTGGCTGATTTCTAGAATGATTTTAGATTTGTTCTTACAATTTGGTGAGTTTAAAGCACATAATACAGATTTGGAATCAACGCAAAACAAGACTTGTAGAAGGCAAATTGGAAGATCAAGAATATGATTTAAAGCCATAAGAACAGCAATAAGTTCAGCAGTGAATATTGAACGATTTTTACCAATATAGTATGATCTTTCCGTTTTCAGTTCTGGTATAACAAAAGCTGAACCTGCTTGGCCATTGTCTAATAGTGAGCCATCTGTGTAGATCTGCAAATGATCACGGTATCTATTTTGAAGGTGTACTCGGACTTCCGTTGCCATGATATTCGGATTTTCATTCTTTTTAATGTCAGTATGATTAACATCAAAATGTGCTTTATTCATCTCCCAGATGGGGTATGGACTTACGGTCTTCTGTGTGTCTACGTCATCTGAATTAATTTTAGATTTTTCGAACAGGTTTGACACAAACGTGCCAATGGGTGTTAAATAAGATATGTTTTTAGCTCTTTTGGGGAAGCTGTTTTCGGATGTAATTTTTACTTCCTCTGATGTATAATTTTCAGTTGTTGAGCTTCTCAGTACGTATTTAGCACATGCGAGGTTTCGGTATTCATCTAAAGGTAGTACTCCTATTTCTTTGTATGTTCCGAGGGTCGATGCATGGAAAGGTACACCAAGGGCAAGTCTATATGCTTTGCAGTCTATGCTTTGAAGTTTCTTTAGCAAATATTTTGGAGCATTGAAAAAGACTTCTTGTCCATAGGATAGTTTGGATCGAATAAGTGATGATGATAAATGTTTCAAAATCGTTGTATCTTGTCCCCAGTATTGTTTACTCACAATTTTGAGTAAGTTTAGAGATTTTCTTGTTTTTGTTAATATATATTCAATATGGCTGTTCCAAGTTAGTTTTGAAGTAAGTATCAATCCTAAAAACTTAACAGTATCTTTATACTGAATTGTCTCATTTTCAATCTTAAATGTTGGTAACTCTTCTGGGTTTGTACCATTGTTAAAAAGCATAATATGTGTTTTTTCTGATGATAATGTAAGACCATTATCAGCAATATATCTATTTAATCTATCTATTTCTCGTTGGTATATTTTCTTGATATAGTTTAAAGCCCTTTTGGATGTATTCCGTTTCATAGTTACATTCATCCACATACATATATCATCTGCGTATTGCACTAGGATCACATCATTTGATAAGTGTTTGGGTAAGTCGTTCAACAAGATATTAAATAAAACAGGGGCAATAACAGAACCTTGGGGTAATCCCATGTGAAGAGTTTTAGGATTTGAGTATGTATTCCCGACCCGTACCTGTATACTTCTTTCACTCAGGAAATCTTTGATATAATCATAGAGATGTCCTGAAAAGCCAACAGATTTCAGTTTAAAGAGTAACTTTGCATGCCAAACTTGATCATAGGCTTTCTTCACATCAAAAAAAGTTGCAAGAACGTTTTTCCTTCTAGCGAATTGTTGTTTTACATGTGTTGTAAGTTTTACCAAATTATCAATTGCAGATCTACCTCTCTGAAAGCCCGCTTGGTTAATTGGGATAATCTTATTTTTATGACAATAGTACATCAGCCTTCTCAAAATTATTCTTTCCATTAGTTTACCAGTATGTGATGTTAGTGCAATTGGCCTGTAGCTGCTCTTATCTGTTTTGCATTTTCCTTGTTTATGAACTGGTATCACAATAGACTGTTTCCATTGTGCTGGCATTAAACCATCAATCCAACACTTTTGAAAAATATCAAACAATAAAACAACAAAATTTTCTGGTAAATGTCTCAGCATCTCATTTGAGACTGCATCAAGTCCTACAGATGTTTTCTTTTTAGGGAGGGATACTAATGCTTCTTTAACCTCGTTGAGCGTGAGTGGAGCATTGATGTACTGACTATTATCAGGACATGGATCTGTATAATCACTTTTGCTCTCTTCTTCGGTTCTGTGTATTCTGTTTTTAAGTGAGAGACCTTCCAATCGCATAGACTCCGAGAACATTTCTACAAATGTTTCTGCCTTCTCTACATTGGACGGGAAATCTTTGTCTTTTATCTTAATAGGCCAAGATGGCAAA
>NC_134895.1:6454066-6494066 GCF_041734735.1 Babylonia areolata | reverse complement strand
GACTGTGTCCACCCATTGTACCCCACACACTGTGTCTTCAGGACTGTGTCCACCCACTGTACCCCACACACTGTGTGGTATCTTCAGGACTGTGTCCACCCACTGTACCCCACACACTGTGTGGTATCTTCAGGACTGTGTCCACCCACTGTACCCCACACACTGTGTGATGTCTTCAGGACTGTGTCCACCCACTGTACCCCACACACTGTGTGTTGTCTTCAGGACTGTGTCCACCCACTGTACCCCACACACTGTGTGGTGTCTTCAGGACTGTGTCCACCCATTGTACCCCACACACTGTGTCTTCAGGACTGTGTCCACCCATTGTACCCCACACACTGTGTGGTGTCTTCAGGACTGTGTCCACCCACTGTACCCCGCACACTGTGTGATGTCTTCAGGACTGTGTCCACCCACTGTACCCCACACACTGTGTCTTCAGGACTGTGTCCACCCATTGTACCCCACACACTGTGTGATGTCTTCAGGACTGTGTCCACCCATTGTACCCCACACACTGTGTGTTGTCTTCAGGACTGTGTCCACCCATTGCACCCCACACACTGTGTGATGTCTTCAGTACAAGTATGTCATTAGCTAGCACAGATTCAGATAAAAAGTTCAGTTTGGAGAGCAGCCCACACACATTGATACACAAAATGTTCAGTTTTTGAGCCCCTTCCTCTGTGGCCGTCATCCTGTTATTGTCATGTTTCCTTGTTTCTCTATGACTCAAAAGAGTTAATGGGAATAAACAAACTCTGAAACTCTGAAAACTCTGACATGGTTGTTGGCCTTGATGAGGAGGCACGACCTGTCTTTCCGCCCCCCCCCCCTCCCCCCGCCCTGCTTCTCTCTCTCCAGACACATCACAATACAATACAATACAATACACAAACTTTATTGTCTATACTTTGGTACAGAGATTTTCTTTTTGGCAGCAGCACATGTCCAACATAAGAAGAAAACAACAAACAAATGAAATGAATAAAATGAATAGAAAATAAAAAGATAAATTAAATGGCACCAAATGGCACAGATTACTGAAATTTACGTGCCTCTCCATTTCAGTCAGCCAAACCGCATTGCACATCTACCCACACACACACACACACACACACACACACACACACACACACACACACACACACACACACACCACGCACACACACCACGCGCACACACACGCACACATACACTCTCTCTCATCCCCTCTCTCTCTGTCTCTCTCTTCACAAGAAATGCAACTACAAAGATCATCGTTCATCCACCAGAAAGGAGGAATACTTGTTCAGTCTGCCATCCTCCTCCGCCCCAGAGCCAAGCGTTGACCCCATTGACAGCCGTCGACAATGGGAAGGGTCAGGGGTCATGTTCCTTTCGCCGGAATCAGTCCTGTGGGCGTCCTTTAACTCTCTCCATACGAACGGCGAAAGAGACGAAGTTAACAGCGTTTCACCCCAATTACCACCATCAAAATATTGCAAGCGGAAGGCTCTTGTACTGAAGAGGTGAATGTTGACAAAGAATACCACAATTCTGACGACGGAAGCTAAAGGTTGGGTCATTGAGACACCCACTGGACATCCGAGGGGTCTGTGTAGAGGAGAAGAGAAGACTGGCCGTACTGAGTGAGTTAACAGTTCAGAAGGCCGGCGTCTTGCTGCTGTCAACGCACGCACCTTTGTCCTCGCGGGAGAGTGGAAAAAAAGGAAGAAAAAAAAGAAGAAAAAAGGGAGAAAGAAATATATAAAAAAAAAGAAAAAAAAGGAAGACAGACCAGGAACCCAACCAGAACCTTGTTATTGTGATCATGCGATATTTATCGATTTGTTTTTTTAGGTGGCGTGCAGGGTTTGCTAGAGTCTGACCAGTCTGCTGGATCTTCGTACAAGCCATGTATCTGCTCCCCTTCTAATTGTTATCATCATCGTCATCATCATCATCATCATCATCATCATCATCATCATTTTTTGTATAAAGATGTACTGCAGGGTTGGGTTATGCTGCAAGTCATGCATCTGCCTAGCAGATGTGGTGTAGCGTGTATGGATTTGTCCGAACGCAGTGACGCCATCTTTGAGAAACTGAAACTGAAACTGAAACTAACACCCAAAATGCATGCCGCTCCTGCCACAAATTTCTTTGGTGTTGATAGCATTCCATGTCACTCTTTTAAAAAAAATTGTTTTATTGTCTTTATTTTTTAAATTTTTAGATATTCTGTACAAGACTTGGAAAGAGCTTTTGGGCTTAACATATTCCTGACGGGACTGTCTTGTGCGTGGCTCCCAGGAACCAGATTGACAAGGCGGGATCTCTGTCTCCCAGGAACTCTCAGGAACCAGAGTGCCAAGACGGGATCTCTGTCTCCCAGGAGCTAGAGTGCCAAGACGGGATCTCTGTCTCCCAGGAACTAGAGTGCCAAGACGGGATCTCTGTCTCCCAGGAACTCTCAGGAACTAGAGTGCCAAGACGGGATCTCTGTCTCCCAGGAACCAGAGTGCCAAGACGGGATCTCTGTCTCCCAGGAACTAGAGTGCCAAGACGGGATCTCTGTCTCCCAGGAACCAGAGTGCCAAGACGGGATCTCTGTCTCCCAGGAACCAGAGTGCCAAGACGGGATCTCTGTCTCCCAGGAACCAGAGTGCCAAGACGGGATCTCTGTCTCCCAGGAACTCTCAGGAACCAGAGTGCCAAGACGGGATCTCTGTCTCCCAGGAACCAGAGTGCCAAGACGGGATCTCTGTCTCCCAGGAACCAGAGTGCCAAGACGGGATCTCTGTCTCCCAGGAACCAGAGTGCCAAGACGGGATCTCTGTCTCCCAGGAACTAGAGTGCCAAGACGGGATCTCTGTCTCTCAGGAACTAGATTGCCAAGAGAGGATCTCTGTCTCCCAGGAACTAGATTGCCAAGACGGGATCTCTGTCTCCCAGGAACTAGATTGCCAAGACGGGATCTCTGTCTCCCAGGAACTAGATTCCCAAGACGGGATCTCTGTCTCCCAGGAACTAGATTGCCAAGACGGGATCTCTGTCTCCCAGGAACTAGAGTGCCAAGACGGGATCTCTGTCTCCCAGGAACTAGATTGCCAAGACGGGATCTCTGTCTCCCAGGAACTAGAGTGCCAAGACGGGATCTCTGTCTCCCAGGAACTAGAGTGCCAAGACGGGATCTCTGTCTCCCAGGAACTAGATTGCCAAGACGGGATCCCTGTCTCCCAGGAACCAGAGTGCCAAGACGGGATCTCTGTCTCCCAGGAACTAGAGTGCCAAGACGGGATCTCTGTCTCCCAGGAACTAGAGTGCCAAGACGGGATCTCTGTCTCTCCTTTTTGTTCTCCCCAGTAGATTTTATTCAGCTGTGGTATCGATCCTGAGGATGGTTGTATGGGCAGCGTTTCTATGGCAGGCAACTGTCATCTTCTTCTTCCACCACCCTGCTTTGTCTGCTTTCCCATTGTCTTGGTCGCCGGGCCTCTGTGTGTCTCTGTCTCTCCCTCCCTCCCTCCCTCCCCCTCTTACCCTTTCTCTCTCTGTTTCTGTCTCCACCCATGTATCTGTATGTGTCTGTCACGAAACAAGAAATTGAGGTGTGCTGTGCTGATGGCATGGTAATTATGTTGATGGCTGCTTTCTGTCTGTCTTTCTCTTCTCTCTGTGCTTCTGACTGTCTTTGTATCTCTTTCTGTGTCTTTGTCTGTCTGTCTTTCTCTCCTTTATATATATATATATATATATATATATATATCGTACAACGCTGGTACAATCTCGATTAGGTACTCTCAGCTTTAACTCACTCAGTACGGCCAGTCCTCTCTTCTCCTCTACACAGACCCCTCGGATGTCCAGTGGGTGTCTGAATGACCCAACCTTTAGCTTCCGTCGTAAGAATTGTGGAATTCTTTGTCAACATTCACCTCTTCAGTATAAGAGCCTTCCGCTTGCAATATTTTGATGATGGTAATTGGGGTGAAACGCTCTTAACGTCGTCTCTTTCGCCGTTCGTATGGAGAGAGTTAACGTCGAAAAAAACGGGTTATGCTAGGTGAGTCTACATATTCTTTGTTTGTATATTCTTTGTATAATTCCACACACTTAATGATCAGAGATGAGGTTTTTCCGTAAATTTACGGAAATTAGTGAATTTGTGAGCCCCAGGCGTCGATCCTGAGACTGGTGTAAATCCAAAGGGTGTAACTGTATGTGTTTTCCGGGACGTTGATCGGACGCGCGCATCGATCCATATCCCCAAACGGTTTGATTCCTACTTCAGTCAAAATGTGGCTAACTGTTTCCTTGAGAGAACCCGTTTCAAAACGCCACACTGTTCTGCACGTTGGGGGCATGGACCTGCATCTTGTTTAAATGCACTCCAAAACGGAAAAGCTCTTCAGTCTGTATTCTCTGTTCAAAGACCCTGTACTAAAGAAAGAGGCTTTGAGTAGAGAGTGACTCGACAGAGCGCATTATTCGGACACATTTTCCTACCTGTGGCGGCTGACAGGTGATCTCTCCGTAGCACGTGTTCAGACCACTGTTGAAAACAAGAGAGGCAAGGCCTTCAAGACTCACTTGTGATACACTTTAAAAAAAATCTAATCATTAAAATGTTTTCTGGTTTATTATTTTTAACTGTGAATTCCGACTGATTCTGTGGATATTTTTATGACAGTTTGGGGCATAATCCAGTAAGTGATGAGGCGTTCACAAATCTTTCACTGAATAGATATTTAACGGTCTCCTTCTCCAACTTTCCATCACATGTTATCGTGTATTATCGATTGAATATAGGATTGAACGGGCAGGTCAACAACTTGAAACAAAATGGCGTCGTTCGCGTTCGCGAAGAATATGAGCACGCGCTTTGAATATGTATAAATATGTGTACACAGTTGATTTTTGCCCATGACCTTCAGCGCTCAGCCAATAGATCTATAAAGTCCACTCGTCGTGTTGATTTTAGTATTTTCCGAAAAAGACCACATCGGCAAATGAACATAGTGAAAGCCCTGTACACTGAGAGTAAAACACACAAGCTTTTTATGTGTTAAGTATAATTTCAAAATGTAATGTTTAAGATGAGAAAGATCAGTTTAGAGCAAATTAAGCCCACTAGCATTAATTACAGATTAATTTCCCATTTTTACTATCTGCACCAAAGACATGCAAAATAAATATAACTTCCATGCTCAGCAAAAGAAGTTCCTGTTTGAACAAAAAATGATAAAAATGACTGCTTTTGTTGTTGTCAGAATATCAGATCAAAGTGCCAAGTTTAGAGAATTAAAAAAAATATGAATATAACAGTAAATTCAGTTTGCATATAATTTGGCTTCTTAAAAAAAAAAATTGTGCCCATTCCAGAGGTTCAATATTGTTTCAAACAAGATGACTGGAAAGAACTGAATTTTTCCTATTTTTCTCCAGATTTGGTGTCAACTGACAAAGTATTTGCAGAAAAAATGGCAATGTTAAAGTTTACCACGGACACACACACACACACACACACACACACACACACACACACAGACAAGCGAACAACTTGTTTACACAAGTGAGTCAACAAGCAGCACACACACACACACACACACACACACACACACAGTGCGCACACACATACACATACACGAACACAGGCGCGCGCGCAGACACACATACACAGATACACACACAGACACGCGCGCGCAACCGAAGCATTTGACGTCAACGTTCTATTGTGCTGAAATTACGCCAGCCGATGACGTAGCAATAGACTTCATGACTGCAGAGACTAAGTTGTTTAGAACTGGGGTCTATTGCCCGTGCAGCAAAGGTTGGCACTGCATGCATGCAGTATTCTCGTTATTTCGTTCTAAGCGCACGTGCAGTGTGCCTCTCATCTGGACGTCCGTCCATGTGTTTCTCTTTCGCCGCTCTCTTCGTTTTCATAACGCTGTCATTCTGCATTTTATTATTATCATTAATAATAATAATAATTATTATTATTAATTATATTATTATTATTTAGTTAGTTATTTTATTTTATTTTATTTATTAAAAAAAAATTTTGTACGCTTATAGTTGACTTCATCAAGTTTTTGCGCCTTATACATATTATTATTAGCAGTAGCAGTTCTTTTTTATGTATTTATTTATCTTATTTTATTTTATTTTATTTTTTTCTCAAGGCCTGACTAAGCGCGTTGGGTTACGCTGCTGGTCAGGCATCTGCTTGGCAGATGTGGTGTAGCGTATATGGATTTGTCCGAACGCAGTGACGCCTCCTTGAGCTACTGAAACTGAAACTGAACTCTGCATTGAGCGACATCTCTGTTCCGGGTTACCAACCATTTTCTCTCTCTCTGTGTGTGTGTGTGTGTGTGTGTGTGTGTGTGTGTGTGTGTGATCATGAGTCGAAAGAATGGGACTCTCTCTCTCTCTCTCTCTCTCTCTCTCTCTCTCTCTCTGTCGAATGACAGTTAATGAAAATCACATCATGTCTGATTGTAAATCGTACGATGAATTTAGAAATAAATGTGTGTGTGTTGTTCTTGTTTATTTTTAATTCTTTTATTTCTTCTTTTAAAAACAAAACTTTGTTTTTTTAGAAAAAAAGGAAAAAAAAATCTCGAGGTGATCAATTCATAGCAACATTTTCATCAGATACCTTGAAGATTAGACCCCCCAAAACACAACTCACAGCTACATACTCCGTGGTCAGATTTGATATTTTGCTGTGCAGCCACCTGATGGAATCTAGCCGTTTCAATGATAGATGATGAATGAACAGAGTTATCCTAAGTGGTGGGCGGCCTGTTGGTTGCTACCATTTTCTCTTCAAGGAAAGAACTTTCTTCTGGTTTTGTTTCAATATTGCTTTCGCCATATTCATTCCTTTATTGTCATGTTGTGGGTGTCTGAATGACCCAACCTTTAGCTTCCGTCGTCAGAATTGTGGTATTCTTTGTCAACATTCACGTCTTCAGTATAAGAGACTTCCGCTTGCAATATTTTGATGATGGTAATTGGGGTGAAACGCTGTTAACGTCGTCTCTTTCGCCGTTCGTATGGAAAGAGTTAAACTATCCCTCTGGCTCTCTGTCTGTGTGTGTGTCAGCCTGGTTTTTTTCACCTGTGCTTTGTGAGGCAGAGGGCCCAGACTCCAGCAGCCCCAACTGACCGAATAGCTCCAGAGAGAAAGGGGGAAGGGGGGGATGAGGGGGCGGGGGGGAAGGGTGCGGGGAGGGGGGGGGACGGCAGGGGAAAAGAGGAAAGAAAATTCCTCCATTCCTTCACTTGCTGACCACATTCACGCTTGAAAGAAGCCATTGAACTGTTACCATGGAGACAGTCTCTCATCTCTCCCCTCCCCGCCCCCTCCCCTCCCCCCCACCGTCCCCCATCTCCTTCCTTGCTGGCCCATCATCAACTGTCCGACCCCCAGTCAGTCAGTCATTCATTCAGTCATTGACGCTGGGCCACTACCGGGGTATAATTCATGGCCACCCCACCCCGTTCTGTCCACAAGTTCCGGGTGGGCAGTGAAGGGAGTGACACAGCCAGAGGATCAAGGGTATCAGCTCCTTTCTTGCCCCACCACAAGGCTGGTGGTGTTGGAGCTTATAGGGCAGCTTTGAGAGTTTCGGGGAGAGCCGGGAGACTTTGTCCGGGGGGTTAAGTACAAGGAGGGGGGGGGGGCGTTGATTACACAAGTCCGCTTTGTCCGTGAGTTGAATACAAGGTGGGAAGAGGGGGGGGGGGGGCGAGGGGGGAGGGAAGGGGCGTTGATTACACAAATCCGCTTTGTCCGTGAGTTGAATACAAGGTGGGGGCCTTGATTACACAAGTCCGCTCCGTTGTTGGCCAGGCTTTCTGTGACTGGAGGGAGGAGAGGGTTGGTAGCGGTAGATGGACAGATTGACAGGCGACAGTCCGGGGCCTGTTCGTTTTAGGAATTTGTGAGGTTGTCCGGGTCACGTCCACTGTGGCTGATGTGGCAGAGGTGAAAGAGTGAGATGGAGTGATAAGAAACCCTAGGGAGAGCTGGACAGTACAAGGTCTTCAGAAAAGAAGCCCCCCCCCCCAACCCCCCCCTCAGTCAAGTGTTTCGGCCCTCAGCTCCTTACACTCTTATTCCTTGGGGAGGGTTCTTTGACATTGGAGGAGGAAGGTGGCAGAATGGTTAAGACACTTATCTGCCAAGACAGTGTTCGTGAGGAGACTGGGTTCGATCATCGCTCTCGCCCATTCTCCCAAGTTTGACTGAAAACAAAATCAAATCGAGCGTCGAATCACTTCGGATGAGACGATACATGGAGGTCCCGCGTGTACAGCACACACACTTGGCGCACTGTAAAAGAACGCATGGCAACAAAAAGTGTTGTCTGGCAAAAATCACGTTGAAGAAATCCGAGAAGAATAAATTTCCGAGATTATGACAAGAGAGCAGTAAGTTATGCAAGAGACATGTACTGGAGGTCTCCCCACCCGGGATGGACATGTATTGGAGGTCTCCCCACCCGGGATGGACATGTACTGGAGGTCTCCCCACCCGGGATGGACATTTACTGGAGGTCTCCCCACCCGGAATGGACATGTACTGGAGGTCTCCCCACCCGGGATGGACATGTACTGGAGGTCTCCCCACCCGGGATGGACATGTACTGGAGGTCTCCCCACCCGGGATAGACATGTACTGGAGGTCTCCCCACCCGGGATGGACATGTACTGGAGGTCTCCCCACCCGGGATGGACATGTACTGGAGGTCTCCCCACCCGGGATAGACATGTACTGGAGGTCTCCCCACCCGGGATGGAGCCTGGCACTTTTCTTCTTCCTCCAACATGGCTGGCGGGGGGACGCTGGGTTCGGATTGCACGTGCGTGAATGGCGTTGTTTGATGTGGGTCTGTCAATAAGCACACAGCGTGGCAGGGCAAGGTAGTGGTCAGGGGTGTGGTGGCCCTGTAATGAGAGTTTGTTTAGTACTGGTCAGTCTGTTTAGTCCTGGACAGTGTTTAGTGCTGGTCAGTCTGTTTAGTCCTGGACAGTGTTTAGTGCTGGTCAGTCTATTTAGTCCTGGACAGTGTTTAGTGCTGGTCAGTCTGTTTAGTCCTGGTCAGTGTTTAGTCCTGGTCAGTCTGTTTAGTCCTGGTCAGTCTGTTTTGTCCTGGTCAGTGTTTAGTGCTGGTCAGTCTGTTTAGTCCTGGTCAGTGTTTAGTGCTGGTCAGTCTGTTTAGTCCTGGTCAGTATTTAGTCCTAGTCAGTCCTCTTTAGTCCTGGTCAGTCTGTTTAGTCCTGGTCAGTGTTTTGTCCTGGTCAGTGTTTTGTCCTGGTCAGTCTCTGGTTTCTTCACCAAGTGACCACAGCTAACATACAACACCGCCTGGTGTTGTGAGTGTGGAGCTGATCCACACCATGACAACATACAGTGTGACCACACCATGACACCACACCACACAGTGTGACCACACCATGACACCACACCACACAGTGTGACCACACCATGACACCACACCACACAGTGTGACCACACCATGACACCACACCACACAGTGTGACCACACCATGACACCACACCACACAGTGTGACCACACCATGACACCACGCCACACAGTGTGACCACACCATGACACCACACAGTGTGACCACACCATGACACCACACCACACAGTGTGACCACACCATGACACCACACCACACAGTGTGACCACACCATGACACCACACAGTGTGACCACACCATGACACCACACCACACAGTGTGACCACACCATGACACGACACCACACAGTGTGACCACACCATGACACGACACCACACAGTGTGACCACACCATGACACCACACCACACAGTGTGACCACACCATGACACCACACCACACAGTGTGACCACACCATGACACCACACAGTGTGACCACACCATGACACCACACCACACAGTGTGACCACACCATGACACCACGCCACACAGTGTGACCACACCATGACACCACACAGTGTGACCACACCATGACACCACACCACACAGTGTGACCACACCATGACACCACACAGTGTGACCACACCATGACACCACACCACACAGTGTGACCACACCATGACACCACACCACACAGTGTGACCACACCATGACACCACACCACACCACACAGTGTGACCACACCATGACACCACACCACAGAGTGTGACCACACAATGACACCACACCACACAGTGTGACCACACCATGACACCACACCACGCAGTGTGACCACACTATGACACCACACCACACAGTGTGACCACACCATGACACCACACCACACAGTGTGACCACACCATGACACCACGCAGTGTGACCACACCATGACAACACACCACACAGTGTGACCACACCATGACACCACACCACACAGTGTGACCACACCATGACAGCACACCACACAGTGTGACCACACCATGACACCACACCACACAGTGTGACCACACAATGACACCACACCACAGTGTGACCACACCATGAAACCACACAACACAGTGTGACCACACCATGACACCACACAGTGTGACCACACCATGACACCACACCACACAGTGTGACCACACCATGACACCACACAGTGTGACTACACCATGACACCACACCACACAGTGTGACCACACCATGACACCACACAGTGTGACCACACCATGACACCACACCACACAGTGTGACCACACCATGACACCACACCACACAGTGTGACCACACCATGACACCACACCACACAGTGTGACCACACCATGACACCACACCACACAGTGTGACCACACCATGACACCACACCACACAGTGTGACCACACCATGACACCACACAGTGTGACTACACCATGACACCACACCACACAGTGTGACTACACCATGACACCACACCACACAGTGTGACCACACCATGACACCACACCACACAGTGTGACCACACCATGACACCACACCACACAGTGTGACCACACCATGACACCACACAGTGTGACCACACCATGACACCACACCACACAGTGTGACCACACCATGACACCACACCACACCACACCACACAGTGTGACCACACCATGACACCACACCTCTTTCTTTCCTGCCTTCCTTCCTGCCCCACACAAAGTTCCCGTGTTACGGTGTATGTGGAGCCGTGCTCCTACCCTGAACCTCGCCACCCCCGGAGCAAAATCAATGTTGTTCTCCCTTTCCATGTACTGTTACCACGCTCTCTTGATCTTGTGTGTGTGCGCAAACAAAAGTGAGTTTATTCAAACACCCTGGTTTTGCGTATGTTTGTACGTGCGTGTTCGCGAGCTCCTGCTTGCCTATGCACCTGCCTGTGTGAATGAGAGAGAGAGACAGAGAGAGAGAGAGGGTGGGGAGAAAGAGAGAGAGAGAGGGAGGGAGGGAGAGGCAGACAGACAGAGAGTCAGGCAGAGACAGAGACATCATATTAACAGAGTAGAGAGAGAGAGAGAATACTCCGGATTCTCCAATTTCCCTGGAGGTGTATACAGAAGGGAGGCATGCTAATATTTTGCACACAACCCGGTGGCGGCAGAAATAGAAGAAGAACTGCAGGAGCATGATTCCATTCCCAAGGCGCTGTGTGCAGGAAGCGCCGTTATTTGGACAGGGAGGGGGCACATCGATAGTATCAGTCGTGGATCGATAGGACAGTTCAATAGACGTCTGAATTGGCCGTCCACGTGGGAGGTGGTGATCTCTGTCTCTTTGTTGTTGGTGGTGGTGGTGATCTCTGTCTCTTTGTTGGTGGTGTTGGTGATCTCTGTCTCTTTGTTGTTGGTGGTGGTGGTGATCTCTGTCTCTTTGTTGTTGGTGGTGTTGGTGATCTCTGTCTCTTTGTTGTTGGTGGTGGTGGTGATCTCTGTCTCTTTGTTATTGGAGGTGGTGATCTCTGTCTCTTTGTTGTTGGTGGTGGTGGTGATCTCTGTCTCTTTGTTGTTGGAGGTGGTGATCTCTTTCTCTTTGTTGTTGTTGGTGGTGGTGATCTCTGTCTCTTTGTTGTTGGTGGTGGTGGTGATCTCTGTCTCTTTGTTGTTGGTGGTGGTGGTGATCTCTGTCTCTTTGTTGTTGTTGGTGGTGGTGATCTCTGTCTCTTTGTTGTTGGTGGTGGTGATCTCTGTCTCTTTGTTGTTGGTGGTGGTGGTGATCTCTGTCTCTTTGTTGTTGTTGTTGGTGGTGATCTCTGTCTCTTTGTTGTTGGTGGTGGTGGTGATCTCTGTCTCTTTGTTGTTGTTGGTGGTGGTGATCTCTGTCTCTTTGTTGTTGGTGGTGATGATCTCTGTCTCTTTGTTGTTGTTGGTGGTGATCTCTGTCTCTTTGTTGTTGTTGGTGGTGATCTCTGTCTCTTTGTTGTTGGTGGTGGTGGTGATCTCTGTCTCTTTGTTGTTGGTGGTGGTGATCTCTGTCTCTTTGTTGTTGTTGGTGTTGGTGATCTCTGTCTCTTTGTTGTTGTTGGTGGTGGTGATCTCTGTCTCTTTGTTGTTGTTGGTGGTGGTGATCTCTGTCTCTTTGTTGTTGTTGGTGGTGGTGATCTCTGTCTCTTTGTTGTTGGTGGTGGTGATCTCTGTCTCTTTGTTGTTGTTGGAGGTGGTGATCTCTGTCTCTTTGTTGTTGGTGTTGGTGATCTCTGTCTCTTTGTTGTTGGAGGTGGTGATCTCTGTCTCTTTGTTGTTGGTGGTGGTGATCTCTGTCTCTTTGTTGTTGGTGGTGGTGATCTCTGTCTCTTTGTTGTTGGTGATGGTGATCTCTGTCTCTTTGTTGTTGGTGGTGGTGATCTCTGTCTCTTTGTTGTTGGTGGTGGTGATCTCTGTCTCTTTGTTATTGGAGGTGGTGATCTCTTTCTCTTTGTTGTTGTTGTTGGTGGTGATCTCTGTCTCTTTGTTGTTGGTGGTGGTGATCTCTGTCTCTTTGTTATTGCAGGTGGTGATGATCTCTGTTTCTTTGTTATTGGAGGTGGTGATCTCTTTCTCTTTGTTGTTGGTGGTGGCGGTGATCTCTGTCTCTTTGTTATTGGAGGTGGTGATCTCTGTCTCTTTGTTGTTGGAGGTGGTGATGATCTCTGTCTCTTTGTTGTTGGTGATGGTGATCTCTGTCTCTTTGTTGTTGGTGATGTTGGTGATCTCTTGTCTCTTTGTTGTTGTTGGTGGTGATCTCTGTCTCTTTGTTGTTGTTGTTGGTGGTGGTGATCTCTGTCTCTTTGTTGTTGGTGGTGGTGGTGATCTCTGTCTCTTTGTTGTTGTTGGTGGTGATCTCTGTCTCTTTGTTGTTGTTGGTGGTGGTGATCTCTGTCTCTTTGTTGTTGGTGGTGGTGGTGATCTCTGTCTCTTTGTTGTTGGTGGTGGTGATCTCTGTCTCTTTGTTGTTGGTGGTGGTGATCTCTGTCTCTTTGTTGTGGGAGGTGGTGGTGGTTTCTTTTTCTCCAAGCACACTGCAGAAAAGTGAGAGATTTTGGTGCACAGAAATCGGCATTCCTACTGTCTTCCTATTTCTACAGTCCCTCTATCCCAGTCTTTGTATTTCTACCTCCATGTTATCAGTTCTGCTGTCCCAGTCTTTGTATTTCTACCTCCATGTTATCAGTTCTTCTGTCCCAGTCTTTGTATTTCTACCTCCATGTTATCAGTTCCTCTGTCTCAGTCTTTGTTATTCTGCCTCCATGTTATCAGTTCTTCTGTCCCAGTCTTTGTATTTCTACCTCCATGTTATCAGTTCCGCTGTCCCAGTCTTTGTATTTCTACCTCCATGTTATCAGTTCCGCTGTCCCAGTCTTTGTATTTCTACCTCCATGTTATCAGTTCCTCTGTCCCAGTCTTTGTATTTCTACCTCCATGTTATCAGTTCTGCTGTCTCAGTCTTTGTATTTCTACCTCCATGTTATCAGTTCTGCTGTCCCAGTCTTTGTATTTCTACCTCCATGTTATCAGTTCTGCTGTCCATGTCTTTGTATTTCTACCTCCATGTTATCAGTTCCTCTGTCTCAGTCTTTGTATTTCTACCTCCATGTTATCAGTTCTGCTGTCCCAGTCTTTGTATTTCTACCTCCATGTTATCAGTTCTGCTGTCCCAGTCTTTGTATTTCTACCTCCATGTTATCAGTTCTGCTGTCCCAGTCTTTGTATTTCTACCTCCATGTTATCAGTTCTGCTGTCCCACTTTTTGTATTTCTACCTCCATGTTATCAGTTCTGCTGTCCCACTTTTTGTATTTCTACCTCCATGTTATCAGTTCCGCTGTCCCAGTCTTTGTATTTCTACCTCCATGTTATCAGTTCTGCTGTCCCAGTCTTTGTATTTCTACCTCCATGTTATCAGTTCCGCTGTCCCAGTCTTTGTATTTCTACCTCCATGTTATCAGTTCCGCTGTCCCAGTCTTTGTATTTCTACCTCCATGTTATCAGTTCTTCTGTCCCAGTCTTTGTATTTCTACCTCCATGTTTTCAGTTCTGTCCCAGTCTTTGTATTTCTACCTCCATGTTATCAGTTCTGCTGTCCCAGTCTTTATAATTCTACCTCCATGTTATCAGTTCTGCTGTCCCAGTCTTTGTATTTCTACCTCCATGTTTTCAGTTCTGTCTCAGTCTTTGTATTTCTACCTCCATGTTATCAGTTCTGCTGTCCCAGTCTTTGTATTTCTACCTCCATGTTATCAGTTCTGCTGTCCCAGTCTTTGTATTTCTACCTCCATGTTATCAGTTCTGTCTCAGTCTTTGTATTTCTACCTCCATGTTATCAGTTCTGCTGTCCCAGTCTTTGTATTTCTACCTCCATGTTATCAGTTCCGCTGTCCCAGTCTTTGTATTTCTACCTCCATGTTATCAGTTCTGCTGTCCCAGTCTTTGTATTTCTACCTCCATGTTATCAGTTCTGCTGTCCCAGTCTCTGCGTGTACATGTTCTCAATCTCTTACCCTCTTCGTCTCTCACTGTCACAGTCTGTATGTCTGTTACACACACACACACACACACACACACACACACACACACACACACACACACACACACACACACACACACACACACACACACACAAATACACGCAGTGACAGCCTGACGAATTATTCAATTCATTCGACAATGGTGTGAAGAAAATAATCCTTTAAGACAGCACACGTGTGTAGCAAGTTGGACCGCAAGGGTCTGTGTCGTGTAACATTGCCAGTAACTCGCTTTTAAAGATATGTAAAAATAATACTTTATAATATTTTCATAGATTATAATCATTCTTCTTCTTCTTCTTCTTCTTCTTCTTCTTCTTCTTCTTCTTCTTCTTCTTCTCATTATTATTGTTATTGTTGTTGTTGCTGTCGTCATCATCATCATCATCATTATTAGTATTATTATTATTGTTATTATTATTATTATTATTAGTGTTGTTGTTGTTGTCATTATTATCATTCAGATGGAACTGTTGTGTCATCAAAGTTCACAGTCTGGTGATGACGAGACGTCAATGCCCTTGGTCTCCATGCCAGGTGTGTGTGAAAACTCTGGTCATGGTCACGAAACAGGCGTTCCCGTCAGGCCCCAAATATCATACCGTATCGGCGGCTAGCTGTCTTTTGTTTTCTGAAACGTTTGCAGTGCAGCGTCTTATGTTTCTCTGTTCACACAATACGATTCGTGAGCGGCAATATTTCCTTCGTCTTTTGTGTGTGGCTCATTTCAAGGCGGTTTCTGGTCTGTCGGCAAACTGTCATATTTTCTGTAGACCACGTCCCTCTTCTGCTTTCATCGTCATCATCTAGATCATCATCATCATCATCATCATCATTGTTTTCGTTTTCTTCATCTTCATCTTCGTTTTCAACCTCCCGCCTTATGTTACGATCTGTCCATCTCGATGGACAGTTTGGTTAAAGGTACTTTGGTTAACTCTCTCCATACGAACGGCGAAAGAGACGACGTTAACAGCGTTACACCCCAGTTACCATTATCAAAATATTGCAAGCGGAAGGCTCTTATACTGAAGAGGTGAATGTTGACAAAGAATACCACAATTCTGACGACGGAAGCCAAAGGTTGGGTCATTCAGACACCCACTGGACATCCGAAGGGTCTGTGTAGAGGAGAAGAGAGGACTGGCCGTACTGAGTGAGTTAAAGGTACTTGAGCAAAGAGATGATGCATTTTTTGTTGAGATTTATGAATCAACTTTATTTGCATGTACACACAAGTGGATGAAAATTCAGGTTGCACAGAAAATGACACCTAAAACAAGGACCACTGTTTGTTTCTGCAGATCTGCAGACCAAAGTTAGCTGTCGAGGTGTCAAATAATTATTTCTTAATGTTCACAGGCTCAACCATCCTTTGTGGTATTGGCCCACTTATGTTACCCTCCTTTACATTGCACGTAATTCCAAACTAAACAGACAGAGTCTGTGTGCAGATGTTTACACAACGAGACTCACGTGCTCTTACTAGAGCTTTTCTTGCTGGCATACCGACACGGGGCTGTGTCAGTGACACCGTAATGTGACCTCACCCAGTGTGGATGGTATCTGTCAGCAGACACACAATCAGTGATGGTGGGAGTTCCTCAGAAAACCACACAAAAAAAAAAAAACATAGATGAGGGACACAGTTAGACAATCAGTTATGATGGGAGTACCGCAGAAATCCACAGGTGAGGTACAGAGTTGGACAATCAGTTATGATGGGAGTACCACAGAAATGCACAGGTGAGGAACATAGACAATCAGTTATGATGGGAGTACCACAGAAATGCACAGGTGAGGAACATAGACAATCAGTTATGATGGGAGTACCACAGAAATGCACAGGTGAGGAACATAGACAATCAGTTATGATGGGAGTACCGCAGAAATGCACAGGTGAGGTACAGAGTTGGACAATCAGTTATGATGGGAGTACCACAGAAATGCACAGGTGAGGGACACAGTTGGACAATCAGTTATGATGGGAGTACCGCAGAAATGCACAGGTGAGGTACAGAGTTGGACAATCAGTTATGATGGGAGTACCACAGAAATGCACAGGTGAGGTACAGAGTTGGGCAATCAGTTATGATGGGAGTACCACAGAAATGCACAGGTGAGGAACATAGACAATCAGTTATGATGGGAGTACCACAGAAATGCACAGGTGAGGTACAGAGTTGGAGAATCAGTTATGATGGGAGTACCACAGAAATGCACAGGTGAGGTACAGAGTTGGGCAATCAGTTATGATGGGAGTACCACAGAAATGCACAGGTGAGGTACAGAGTTGGGCAATCAGTTATGATGGGAGTACCACAGAAATGCACAGGTGATGGACACAGTTGGACAATCAGTTATGGTGGGAGTACCACAGAAATGCACAGGTGATGGACACAGTTGGACAATCAGTTATGATGGGAGTACCACAGAAATGCACAGGTGAGGAACATAGACAATCAGTTATGATGGGAGTACCACAGAAATGCACAGGTGATGGACACAGTTGGACAATCAGTTATGATGGGAGTACCACAGAAATGCACAGGTGAGGAACATAGACAATCAGTTATGATGGGAGTACCGCAGAAATGCACAGGTGAGGAACATAGACAATCAGTTATGATGGGAGTACCACAGAAATGCACAGGTGAGGTACAGAGTTGGACAATCAGTTATGATGGGAGTACCACAGAAATGCACAGGTGAGGAACATAGACAATCAGTTATGATGGGAGTACCGCAGAAATCCACAGGTGAGGTACAGAGTTGGACAATCAGTTATGATGGGAGTACCACAGAAATGCACAGGTGAGGAACATAGACAATCAGTTATGATGGGAGTACCACAGAAATGCACAGGTGAGGAACATAGACAATCAGTTATGATGGGAGTACCACAGAAATGCACAGGTGAGGGACACAGTTGGACAATTAGTTATGATGGGAGTACCACAGAAATGCACAGGTGAGAAACATAGACAATCAGTTATGGTGTGTGTACCACAGAAATGCACAGGTGAGGGACACAGTTGGACAATTAGTTATGATGGGAGTACCACAGAAATCCACAGGTGAGGAACATAGACAATCAGTTATGATGGGAGTACCACAGAAATGCACAGGTGAGGGACACAGTTAGACAATCAGTTATGATGGGAGTACCACAGAAATCCACAGGTGATGGACACAGTTGCAAAGGCAGGTTTGGTTGCATGTCGTATTGAGAAAAACTTTCACACCACATCGCTATATTTATCACCTGTCGTGTGTTTTTATTTTTGGCCGACACTGAAGCACATTTATTTTAACTTCTTGTGTTGGAAACCAGTGTATCAGATGGAAATGTGAGGTTGGTTTTTTTTAAATTTTGTTTTATCAGAACATAACCGTCATTTGACATGAATTCTTTTCCTCTTTCCGTACTAGGTCAGATTGGAAACCTTTTTATTTTCATCATATTCTATTTATGGCATCAACCACTTTCTCAGCAGCATATTACTAGTTCATTTAGATAAAAAGGTGGGAAGATGAGTTGTTGTTTTTTCTTCGTAGTATCAAACGTAACGTGTGGTGGTGGTTAAACACTGCCTCCATTATCTGTCATGCCAGGTCCGTTTTGGAAAGCTTTGACATGATCATCAATATTTGAATCCTGCCATTCTTCCAGCTTGAAGAGATGGCGGGCTGGCAGCTGTCCTTTATGTGTGGAGTGTTTGCAGTGCAGCGGGCCTTGTGTTCCTGCACACGGGGCGACACGTGAGTGGGCAATGTTTGCTTCGTTTTTGTGCCGGGTTCGTTTGAAGGCGGTTTTCTGGTCTCGTCGGTAAACTGTCGCGTTTTATCTGTCGACCTCTTCTGGCGTCTTTCTTGTTGTTCTTCTCCTCCGCTTCGTCCTTCTGCCCTTCCTCGTGATCATTATGATACTGCTGCTCATCACCACACTTCTTCTTCTCCCCTCTCTCTCTCCCTCTCCTCTCTCTCCCTCTCTCTCTGTCTTTCTCTCTCCCTCTCTCTCTCTCCCTTTCTCTCTCTCTGCTTCTTTTCTCTCCCTCCTCTTTGATCTTCATGTTCTGTTGGCAGCATGGGTGGATGGCTTGGGGCGTGTTGGCAACACTGGACACACCTCCCCGATCTTTTCTGATGTTGCCTTCATTCCTTTTGTTCTTGTGCCGTATTTCTGATGAACGGTTAGAGCTTCACAGTCATGAAAGTACGTTTTTCTTGGGAATCATTGAGTCGGTGGTTCTGCATATGTGTGCACAGCTGGCTAAAAGTAGCAGACTGAACTGGTGGCAAACCAACATTTGCAGTGTACATGTTAAACGTTTATATCTTTCACAAACTCGGGTTATCTTTTTATTATGGAGGAGGTCGACTTGTGTCATCACCATCCATAACATTGTAGTAGGCCTCCTTCGGTCATGGCTGACCATGGACCATGGATAGAGTATATCCGACCGAATGTCTAATTGGGCTGTCCGCTTGGACCAAGCAGCGTCGCCTGTGACTGTAGAGACCGATGCGAGAGAGACAGTCTCTGTCGCAGCAGTCACATGTGTAAGCTGATGCTGGTCTGTTGGCTGCCGTCCCTTTTCTGCGAGCTCGCTTTTCTGCTGCAGTAGCTGACAGTTTGTCCTCACCAATCCGTAGCTGATTCTCGAGAGTGCTTCTCCATCTGTTGCGGTCATCTGCAAGGTCCTCCCAGGACTCAGTGTTGATCTTCAGTGCCTTCATGTCACGTTTGCAAACGTCTTTGTATCTCAGCTGTGGGCGGCCGATGCTTCTCTGCCCCGTGGCGAGCTCTCCATAAAGGATGTCTTTTGGCATGCGACCATCTTCCATGCGGCGAACGTGGCCCAGCCAGCGCAGCCGACGCTGTCTCAGCAAGGTATACATGGTCGGGAGGCCAGCGCGAGTCAGGACTTCGGTGTTTGTCACCTTGTCTTGCCAGGAGATGCCGAGTATGCGCCGTAGGCTTCTCAGGTGGAAGGTATTGAACCTTTTCTCCTGACGAGCATGTGTGGTCCACGCCTCATTGCCATACAGCAAGGTGCTGAGGACGCAGACGTTGTACACAGCCATCTTTGTCTTCGTTGTCATCTTGGGATTTGTCCACACTCTTTGTGTGAGGCGGGATAGCGTTGTGGCTGCCTTCCCGATCCTCTTGTCGATCTCAGTGTCAAGGGAGAAGAGGTTGTCGGTGATGGTGGACCCAAGGTAAGTGAATTGCTGGATGGCTTCAAGCTCGTAGTCATCAATGATGATGGCTGGTGGAGATGGCGTGTGTTGGCCTAGGACGTTTGTCTTCTTGAGACTGATGGTCAGACCGAAATCTTTGCAGGCCTGGGAGAAGCGGTCTATTAGTGACCGCAAGTCCCGCTGAAATATGTGTCCAGATGTTTATGCAACGAGACTCGTGTACTCTCATTTGATTCTTTCTTGCTGGTATACTGATAGGGGCTGTGTCAGTGACACCGTAATGTGATCTCACCCAGTTTTGTTCCTTTCTTGCTGGTATACCGATATGGGCTGTGACACCGTAATGTGACCTCACCCAGTTTTGTTCTTTAAGAGAACTCGCTTTTGTCGACTTTAGAAAGGCATTTGATTCTATCAACAGAAATATCTTGTGGAATGTATTAAGGAAAAATGGTATCAATGGGAAAATGTACAAAGCTCTCCGAGGAGTTTATGACTCAGTACTTTCATGTGTTCGTGATAAAGGTGTATACTCTGATGTTTTCAACTGCCCTCGTGGCGTTAAACAAGGATGCTTACTGAGTCCTCAGTCATTTTCGTGTTTTTTTTTGTTTTTTTTATTAATGAGTTAGCTCTAGAAATTAGTAAAAGAGGCAGACATGGTATTCAAATGATTCAGGACGCTGTTGAAGTTTTCTTAATGTTGTTTGCAGATGATGTCATTCTTATGTCTGATACTGTTGTTGGCCTGCAGAACCAGCTGACTATTCTGAAGGAGGAAGCCGACCGTTTACCGATTGGCTTTCTGCGTTTCTGATTTTATATCTTTATACATTTGATAAGCTTGTTTTGGCAGTCTGGTAAGATTTCATTTTTGTAGCTTGAACCCGTAAGGATTTACCTTCATCGTACTCTCAAGATGGGTACCTGCCCACTACACCATACACAATCAGATCTGGAGTTTTTGGACCTATTCGGAGAAAACTTTTCACAGAGAGAGGGAGAGACAGACAGACAGACAGACAGACAGACAGACACACACACACACACACACACACACACACACACACACACACACACACACACACACACACACTCAGAGCAATGATGTAACGACGGAAGGTACATGACAGGAAGGAAGGAAGGAAGGAAGGAAGGAACGGAGGAAGAAAAAGGGCGGGAAATGTGAATTGGAGGGGTGAAGACAAACACGATGACAGACCACACGTGGTTTCCCCAGTGTACTGTGTAGTGTATTCTGAGCGTGTAGGCTGTGGATCTGTCACAGGGGGGTGGGTGGGGGTGGGGGTGGGGTGGCACATCGCTGTGTCCAGCGCCAGACATTGACGGAACGACCTCTTTTGCCAGGCTCTCCACGTGGCCACTGATGGTCGTCTGCTCTGTCTTTGTCACTCCTCTCTCCATGTTACTTTGCGGGGTGTGTGTGTGTGTGTGTGTGTGTGTGTGTGTGTGTGTGTGTGTGTGTAAGTGATATTAGACGATGTGTGATATACGACGTGTGAGTGAGCGTGTGTGTGTGTGTGTGTGTGTGTGTGTGTGTGTGTGTGTGTGTGTGTGTGTGTGTGTGTGTGTGTGTGTGTGTGTGTGTGTGTGTGTGTGTGAGTGTGTTCGTTCTTTAGTTTGGCGCCTTTTCACTATCAGTGATATTAGACGATGTGTGATATAAGACGTGTGTGTGTGTGTGTGTGTGTGGGGGGGGGTGTCCATGTGTATGTGTGTGTGTGTGTGTGTGTGTGTGTGTGTGTGTGTGTGTGTGAGAGAGAGAGAGAGAGAGTTTGTCTCTGTCTCTGTGTGTCTGTGTGTTTCGCTCTCTATCTCCATCTCATTCTCTCTTTTTTTCCCCCGTATGTCTCTCTCTGTCTCACTGTTTCAATATCACTGATTTGGAAGAAATGGTACGAAAGATCCTTTGATATTACAGTGTCGCTAGTGTAACGTCTGTTAATCTCTGTCTGCCTCTCTGTTTGTCTGTCTGTCTCTCTTTCCTCCTCCTCCTCCTCCACCTCCTTCTCTATCTCTCTCTATCTTTCGCTCTCACCTCCTCTGTCTGTCTCTCATTCCTCCTCCACCTCCTTCTCTATCTCTTTCTATCTTTCTCTCTACCGTGGTCGCGAGTGCGCACATTCATTCACACAAACGCTAACGCACGCTCCAGTGCATCACAAGAACACACACACACAAACACACACACACACACACACACACACACACACACACACACACACACACACACACAATTAAAGCCATCAACAGACGAGTTAAAAAGCCTTTTCATGATAATGTCATGACCCAGACAACAAAATACACTGGCGCCACTGCTTCCTTTCGCTGCGCCCCGTTTCAATAGCCGTAGATAGGAAATATCTATATCAACGCCGTGAATATGAAATATCTACCTCAACACAAATGACCCAACAGACATAGGGTGTGTGCTCACTGGTGTAAGCGCCATTGTCAGAGAGAAAGAGGGAGGGAGAGAGAGACTGCTTGTGTGCTTGTCAAGTTACCCCGACATTAGATATGTTTATCCCTGTGGTGCTATCATGACTACTTGTCAAGCAACACCTACATTAGATATGTTTATCCTTGTGGTGCTATCATGACTACTTGTCAAGCAACACCTACATTAGATATGTTTATCCTTGTGGTGCTATCATGACTACTTGTCAAGCAACACCTACATTAGATATGTTTATCCTTGTGGTGCTATCATGGCAACTTGTCAAGTTACCCCTACATTAGATATGTTTATCCTTGTGGTGCTATCATGACTACTTGTCAAGCAACACCTACATCAGATATGTTTATCCTTGTGGTGCTATCATGACTACTTGTCAAGCAACACCTACACTGGATATGTTTATCCTTGTGGTGCTATCATGACTACTTGTCAAGCAACACCTACATCAGATATGTTTATCCTTGTGGTGCTATCATGACTACTTGTCAAGCAACACCTACATCAGATATGTTTATCCTTGTGGTGCTATCATGACTACTTGTCAAGCAACACCTACATCAGATATGTTTATCCTTGTGGTGCTATCATGACTACTTGTCAAGCAACACCTACACTGGATATGTTTATCCTTGTGGTGCTATCATGACTACTTGTCAAGCAACACCTACATTGGATATGTTTATCCCTGTGGTGCTATCATGACTACTTGTCAAGCAACACCTACATCAGATATGTTTATCCTTGTGGTGCTATCATGACTACTTGTCAAGCAACACCTACATCAGATATGTTTATCCTTGTGGTGCTATCATGACTACCTGTCAAGCTACCCCTACATTAGATATGTTTATCCTTGTGGTGCTATCATGACTACTTGTCAAGCTACCCGTACATTAGATATGTTTATCCTTGTGGCGCTATCATGACTACTTGTCAAGCAACACCTACATCAGATATGTTTCTCCTTGTGGTGCAAAGGGACCCCTACATTAGGTTTTTTTCCTTCTTGTGCTGTCATGACTGCTTGCCGAGGGACCAGGTGGAGGGAAGATAATGGCGGTGAAAACCTGAACAAACTGAGCGACAAAAGGGGATCGTTTGGTTGCTGGGGACAGAGGCATGTCGTCAGCATGGGACAAGGATCACTATCCTCTCTTGTCCGAATACGATATAGTTACGGCACTTTTTATTGTCATTATTATCGTTTCTTTTAGTGACTCACTTCTGGTCTGTCTGCCTTCCTTCTGTCTGTCTCTGTCACACACAGAGGAGGACGCACGCACGCATGCACACACACACACACACACACATTGTTCCAGCGGTTTGAATGCCTCTTGTGTGTCTGTCTCTGCCCATGTCTCTTTCTGTCTCCCTTGGTCTTCCTGTCTCTGTCTCTCTGCTTGTCTGTCTGTCTGTCTGCCTCCCCGTTTGTTGCTGTGATATACGAGGGTCATTCAATAAATAAGGTGAATTTTTCGGTATAAGGACTTCTAATATAGATAGAAGCTTACTTTTTTTCTTTTTTTTTCAACGTAGTCTCCCAGCACTGTCACACACTTTTCCCATCTGTGCACAAGCTTCCGTATTCCCTCAGCGTAAAAATCTTTGGACTGATGTCTCAGCCAGTCGCTCACAACGCTTTTGACTTCATCGTCACTTTCAAACTTCGTGCCTCTCGTGAACGCTTTCAAGGGACCAAACAGGTGAAAGTCTGAAGGGGCAAGGTCTGGGCTGTAAGGGGGATGAGGGAGCAGTTCCCAGCCCAGCTCGTTGATGGTCTGCACCGTTCGGGCTGCTGTGTGAGGCCTTGCATCTTTGGCACCCACCGGCAGCTGACCTTCGAGTAGCCAAGGTCATCATGGACAATTTTGTGTGCTGTCCCAACAGATAAGCTCAAAGTCCTTGCAATGTCATCCACTGTCACCCTTCTGTCAGACTGAATGAGGTCATTGACTGATTCCATCACCTCAGGAGACCTCACTTCTGTAGGCCTTCCAGGCCTGTCTTCATCCTCAACACTGCTCCGTCCTTCTTTAAACAATTCAGCCCACTTGTAGACATTTTTTCGGCTGAAACATGTGGCATCATACACAGTTGACATTCTCCTATGAATTTCAACTGGTTTGCACCCTTCAGCAACCAAAAACTTGATAACTGACCGCTGTTCAATCTTGGAGCATGCTTCTTGGTCGGCCATCTTTGTTAATCGCCAAAACTCTCAAAGTTTTTTTTAATCTGCAAAACAAATTAAATCCACGTGAAAAAGAAGTAAAAAAAAAAAAAAAAAGAAAGAAAAAAAAGTAAGCTTCTATCTGTATTAGAAGTCCTTATACCGAAAAATTCACCTTATTTATTGAATGACCCTCGTATGTTTATGATTATAAATACGAAGCGATAACCACATTATGATCACTACTTGCAAATGCAGTGCAAAGAGAGAGAGAGAGAGAGAGAGAGATAAAGCAGCTAAAAAGAGTGTTGAATGAAAGAAACAGCTGGATCATTCAGTGATATAACGGATCATTCAGTAGTATAACGGATCATTCAGTAGTATATCAGGTCATTCAGTAGTATATCGGGTCATTCAGTAATATAACGGATCTTTCAGTAGTATATCAGGTCATTCAGTAGTATAGCGGATCATTCAGTGATATAACGGATCATTCAGTGATATAACGGATCATTCAGTGATATAACGGATCATTCAGTAGTATATCGGGTCATTCAGTAATATAACGGATCATTCAGTAGTATAGCGGATCATTCAGTGATATAACGGATCATTCAGTGATATAACGGATCATTCAGTGATATAACGTGTGATAAAAATGACCCCCTCCAGCTCTTGTTTTTCATATATGCCAATCTCCTCAGGCTGGCCTTGCACATGTTTCTGTGTGCTATGAACTGGATGTTTTCACGGTCACCAAGCATGATCCACTGGAGAGATGTGACGTTTGCAGATCATACTCTCACCTTCTCCTTTCTTTCCTTCTCTATATATTTAGAACGGGAAAACTTCGTGTGTGCTGTTTCTATCCCATTAACTCACTCAGTACGGCCAGTCCTCTCTTCTCCTCTACACATACCCCTCGGATGTCCAGTGGGTGTCTGGATGACCCAACCTTTAACTTCCGTCGTCAGAATTGTGGTATTCTTTGTCAACATTCACCTCTTCAGTATAAGAGCACTTCCGCTTGCAATATTTTGATGATGGTAATTGGGGTGAAACGCTGTTAACGTCGTCTCTTTCGCCGTTCGTATGGAGAGAATTAAAGTATTCGCTGTTGAAAATGGATGTGAAACAATGACTGTCTTAATTTAATGCCTTCGTGATAAATGGTGTGGCATTATACGGCTCAACGGCGTAACCTCTGGGATCGTGTGCTTGGCTACAACAGCACCTGTGTTGGATTGTAACTAGCAGGGGTAGCAATGGATCTTCTTTTTTTTTTTAGTGACGGTGTCTGTACTGCTGTTATCAGCGTGAAGGATTGAAGGGTGTTGGACATTGTTTGTGTTGTTTGGTTATAGCTTCTGGCATGTGCTTGACAGTGTGAAAGAGTTATGGGCGTTTGGCATTTTGTTTTGATTTTGTTTCTTTACATTCCCGATAGGACCTCCCAAGTCGGTCTATTCAGCAAGAGGTGTGTGGTAAACTTGCAAAAGGTCCCAGGTTAAGCCTTATTTACACAAATCATATAATGTGTTTCATATTAACTGCAACAAGTACGACTACGATATTTCCACTGCTGCTGCTCCTGCTTTTTGTGGGTTTTTTGTTTTGTTTGTTTTGTTTTGCTGCCCCATCATCTGCACCGTTTCAATGGAATTACTCCCACGCCGCTCATTTAGATTCCCCCATACACGGCCACACCCGGGTTCGTCCGTCACAGTTCCAGCGTCGGCAGTCCGCAGGGAACCATCGATGTCAGGTCGCCAGGAGGCCACACACCAGAGGAGACCCTGCAATGCTGCTGAATCACATCGGTGGTGTTCAGTGGTGCCTGTTCTGATTTAACGTACTTAGGACACCACCTACTAAGCCCCCTACTAACGACAATAATGGCTTAGTCGTGGAGTCAGACTGAGTGAGCGTCACTCCCAGAGGCTCCTCCTGCTTTCGTTACCACCACTAGATTCTAGACGCAGCCTGCTGTATACAGATAATGCTTGCACACACACACACACACACACACACACACACACACACACACACACACACGCACGCACGCACGCACGCGCGCACGCATACACACGCACGCACGCACACACACACATACACACACACACACACACACACACACACACACACACACCACCCACTAACGAACACACGTGTGCGTGTGTGTATCGGGGGAGAGGGAGGATTGGGGGGTGGGGGCTAGGGGAGACAGAAAGGGAGAAACGGAGTGAGAGAGAGAGAGAGAGTGTGTGTGTGCGTGTGTGTGTGTGTATGTGTGTGTGTGAGAGAGAGAGAGAGAGAGAGAGAGAGAGAGAGAGAGATGGGATCTCCCCCACACCCCTCCCCAGGTCAGAAGGCCCCAAAAAGAGATCATATCTCATCTAGCCCTGTCATCCAGTCCACACAGCACCTCTCCACCTGTTCTGTTCTGTCCATCTCTCTGTCCACCTTCCGTCCTGTCTTCACAGCACCTCTCCACCTGTCCTGTTCTGTCCATCTCTCTGTCCACCTTCCGTCCTGTCTTCACAGCACCTCTCCACCTGTTCTGTCCATCTCTCTGTCCACCTTCCGTCCTGTCTTCACAGCACCTCTCCACCTGTTCTGTCCATCTCTCTGTCCACCTTCCGCCCTGTCTTTACAGCACCTCTCCACCTGTTCTGTCCATCTCTCTGTCCACCTTCCGCCCTGTCTTCACAGCACCTCTCCACCTGTTCTGTCCATCTCTCTGTCCACCTTCCGTCCTGTCTTCACAGCACCTCTCCACCTGTTCTGTCCATCTCTCTGTCCACCTTCCGTCCTGTCTTCACAGCACCTCTCCACCTGTTCTGTCCTGTCCATCTCTCTGTCCACCTTCCGTCCTGTCTTCACAGCACCTCTCCACCTGTTCTGTTCTGTCCATCTCTCTGTCCACCTTCCGTCCTGTCTTCACAGCACCTCTCCACCTGTTCTGTCCATCTCTCTGTCCACCTTCCGTCCTGTCTTCACAGCACCTCTCCACCTGTTCTGTCCATCTCTCTGTCCACCTTCCGTCCTGTCTTCACAGCACCTCTCCACCTGTTCTGTCCATCTCTCTGTCCACCTTCCGCCCTGTCTCCCCCACTGGGGCTGTATATGCTGTTTTCCGGACTATGCTTACTAAAATTGTTTTTTGAGCACCAGGTGACAAAAATCGATCGTGCTGAAAGCATAAAATAATGATATTACATAATACAAGCGTCTTGGCGAAAACCGCGAAAAGGAGGGTAAACAATCTGGTGGTGACTCTGTGTGTGTTGACAATCCCATTCGCAGTTTATCTCCAGGATATTCTGGTTCTGGAGAATACACTCCAATGACCTTCTGTCGGATCCATTCTTTACCAAGGGCCAATTCAACAATGAATGAAACGATCAGACTCCAGAGACGACACATACGAGAACAGAATCCGCGGCAGTATCCATAGAAACTGATGAAACGAAGGCACTACGGTAACCGAGAGAGAGAGAGAGAGAGAGAGAGAGAGAGAGAGAGAGAGAGAAACTTTCTTTTTAACTCTTTCTCAGGCACTGTTCAGTGCTATGATCAGGGGTTTATATAAAGTCTGGAGATTTGAACAGTATGGAAGGCATATATAAAGAACTGACCACACACAGGGTCTGAACAGTGTTTGAGGCATGTATAAAGAGCTGAACACACACATGGTATGGACAGTATGTTAGACATATATAAAGAGCTGAACACACACATGGTATGGACAGTATGTAAGACATATATAAAGAGCTGAACACACACATGGTATGGACAGTATGTTAGACATATATAAAGAGCTGACCACACACATGGTATGGACAGTATGTTAGACATATATAAAGAGCTGACCACACACATGGTATGGACAGTATGTAAGACATATATAAAGAGCTGAACACACACATGGTATGGACAGTATGTAAGACATATATAAAGAGCTGAACACACACATGGTATGGACAGTATGTAAGACATATATAAAGAACTGACCACACACATGGTATGGACAGTATGTAAGACATATATAAAGAACTGACCTCACACATGGTATGGACAGTATGTAAGACATATATAAAGAACTGACCTCACACATGGTATGGACAGTATGTAAGACATATATAAAGAACTGACCACACCCACCAGGAGAAGAACCAAAAACAAAAAACCAAAACCGAACTTCTCCACGCGACGAACTGAAACGAACAGCTCTCGGAACCAGAACCTGACGAAGTCATTCAGACACTGAAATGAGGAAGGAGAGGGGGTGGGTGTAGAGGTGTGGCAGGGGGGACATTGACACATTCAGAAACATTAGTAAAACGAACACTCTCTCAAAGGACCTACCCTCCTCGAACAAGACAACCTTCCCCCCCAACAAAGACAAACCCTGAACAGCGGGACTCCGCTTGTTATCAATACTGCCGCTGTATTTGTATTTGTATTTGCATTTCTTTTTATCACAACAGATTTCTCTGTGTGAAATTCGGGCTGCTCTCCCCAGGGAGAGCGCGTCGCTACACTACAGCGCCACCCATTTATTTGGTATTTTTTCCTGCATGCAGTTTTATTTGTTTTTCCTATCGATGTGGATTTTTCTACAGAATTTTGCCAGGAAAAACCCTTTTGTTGCCGTGGGTTCTTTTACGTGCGCTAAGTGCATGCTGCACACGAGACCTCGGTTTATCGTCTCATCCGAATGACTAGCGTCCAGACCACCACTCAAGGTCTAGTGGAGGGGGAGAAAATATAGGCAGCTGAACCGTGATTCGAACCAGCGCGCTCAGATTCTCTCGCTTCCTAGGCGGACGTGTTACCTCTAGGCCATCACTCCACAATGGTCCAGAAAACAGCACAATGTTATATGTGTTCATTGTGTGTATGAGCAGTTTTCCGAGCACACCACCATAAGCCTCGGCTTGTTGCTGCTCGATGCGTTCGTAATGTCCGTACTTGCTTTGGAGAATAAAATCATGTTGACCCCAAACTCCACGGGGAGCACTGCTGCGGACACTACCCGTTTTCTTGCCTCCAATGAGAGCTTTAAACGAAAACAGTTAGGAAGGCTGCGGAAACCGTCTATACCAGCACTTGTGGAGGAAGCGGGTGAGGGCCGGGAGGGAGGGGGTGAAGGGGGGGTGGAGGAGTCAGGGGGGTGTGGGTGTGGGGGAGGGTGACAACATTCAAACGCCGGCCATTTTTCCCCCCCAGTTAGTCGATGAAGCCGTTGAATAGAGGCCAGGGGTGGGCCGGACGTTAGGAATGGACGCGACAACCTTTCCACTGGTTCCCTGCAGGAAATGATTTGTTGCTGGGTCTTTTGTGTGCTGTCTGTCTGTCTGTCTGTCTGTCTGTCACTCTTTGTTTCCTGTCTTTTTGTCTCTTCTCTCTGGGGTCTTTTCACTCCGTGTCTTGTGTCTGACTGTTCGTCACCCTCCCCACCGCTTCCTTGTTTGTCTCTCTGTTTCTCTGTCAGCATCTCTGTATGTCTGTCGGTCTTTCCTTCTCTCTTTGCCCCCTCCCCCACACTCTCTTTCTCGTACTATACATGTGACAACGGCCATGTTTTGTGATAGTCTTGTCGTACTGTACATATGACAACAGGATAGTCTTGTCGTACTTTACATGTGACAACAGGATAGTCTTGTTGTACTATACATTTGACAACAGGATAGTCTTGTCGTACTATACATGTGACAACAGCCATGTTTTGTGATAGTCTTGTCGTACTATACATATGACAACAGGATAGTCTTGTCGTCTGTCTCTGTCTCTGCCTTTCTCTCTCTCCCTCCCTCTCTGTCTCTCTCTCTCTCTGTGTCTCTCCAGCGACATGACATGATGTGTTTTTCTCTCTCTATCCTTCTCTCTCTTTCTCTGTGCCAGCGTGCACGTGTGTGTGTGTGAGTGCATATGTGCGTGTGTGTGAGAGCATGTGTTGTTGTTGTTTGTGTGTTTGAGAGAAAGAAGAGGAACGGGTGTGGAGGAGGGGGGGGGAATAGTGTAGCCACCTTCATCCTTTCCGTCTCTCTCTCACACACACACACACACATACACGCGCGCGCGCGCGCGAAATTATAAGGATAAATTTTTTAATCAGGTTCGTGGAAAATTAATACAGTCCATATTCCTGTTCATTTTCCCTGTCGACGCATGCATAGTGTATTCGACATAAAAGTTTGTTTTTTGTTGTTGTTGTTTTTTGTTGATGTTGTTTGTTTGTTTGTTTCTTTTTCCCCATCGTTCATTTCGCAAGCGCCACAGTATTTCAAGTTAAGGAAGCAGCTTTGACAGCCGTGACAACAGAAAACACCTCAATAATGACAGGAAGCTAAACCTCATTTTTGTTCCTTTTGTTTATATATATTGCAAATGTGTGTCTCGCCCTGCTAGATGTGCATTACAGTAATGAACAACCACCACCACAGTTGGCAACAACAACAGTATTTATCGTCGGGAACGTAGGCAGTCGGCGCTTTTGATCTATCTCGGGGCGCGCTTTTGATGTACCATTCTGCGTACAAGCGCCTTCGGTGAAAAAAAAAAAGTTTCTGGGCTGTGGCCACCATCGTCAACTGAAGCTGGAAGTAAAAGAAAGAAAGAAAGAAAGAGGGAAAGAAAACTCTCAGAGGGCAGACAGTTTTCTTCCGTGCATAAACAGTAAAGACAGGAAGCCACAGGACAGACAGACAGGAAGCCAGAAAGACAGAATGAACAATGAACAAATGAACAAATGTTTTATTGAGGGTAACTGGATAAGCTGGAAGCTTCTTTACACCATGCCCTCCCTCACACACAAACACACACACCCACTCACACGCACAAAAGATGAAAAAGGAGAAGAAGAAAAAACAAGGACAGACAGGAAGTCAGAAGGACAGACAGACAGACAGGAAGCCAGGAAGCCAGAAAGACAGACAGACAGACAGACAGACAGACAGGAAGTCAGAAGGACAGACAGGGAGTCAGAAGGACAGACAGACAGGAAGTCAGAAGGACAGACAGACAGACAGGGAGTCAGAAGGACAGACAGGAAGTCAGAAGGACAGACAGACAGGAAGTCAGAAGGACAGACAGACAGGAAGTCTGAAGGACAGACAGACAGACAGGAAGTCAGAAGGACAGAAAGACAGACAGGAAGTCAGAAGGACAGACAGACAGACAGGAAGTCTGAAGGACAGACAGACAGGAAGTCAGAAGGACAGACAGACAGGAAGTCAGAAGGACAGACAGGAAGTCAGAAGGACAGACAGACAGGAAGTCAGAAGGACAGACAGACAGACAGGAAGTCAGAAGGACAGACAGACAGGAAGTCAGAAGGACAGACAGACAGACAGGAAGTCAGAAGGACAGACAGACAGGAAGTCAGAAGGACAGATAGACAGACAGGAAGTCAGAAGGACAGACAGACAGACAGGAAGTCAGAAGGACAGACAGACAGACAGGAAGTCAGAAGGACAGACAGACAGGAAGTCTGAAGGACAGACAGACAGGAAGTCAGAAGGACAGACAGACAGACAGGGAGTCAGAAGGACAGACAGGAAGCCTGAAGGACAGACAGACAGGAAGTCAGAGGGACAGACAGACAGACAGGGAGTCAGAAGGACAGACAGACAGACAGACAGGAAGTCAGAAGGACAGACAGACAGACAGGGAGTCAGAAGGACAGACAGGGAGTCAGAAGGACAGACAGACAGGAAGTCAGAAGGACAGACAGGAAGTCAGAAGGACAGACAGGAAGTCAGAAGGACAGACAGACAGACAGGGAGTCAGAAGGACAGACAGACAGACAGACAGGGAGTCAGAAGGACAGACAGGAAGTCAGAAGGACAGACAGACAGACAGACAGGGAGTCAGAAGGACAGACAGGAAGTCAGAAGGACAGACAGACAGGGAGTCAGAAGGACAGACAGGGAGTCAGAAGGACAGACAGACAGACAGGGAGTCAGAAGGACAGACAGACAGACAGGGAGTCAGAAGGACAGACAGACAGACAGGAAGTCAGAAGGACAGACAGGAAGTCAGAAGGACAGACAGACAGACAGGGAGTCAGAAGGACAGACAGACAGACAGGAAGTCAGAAGGACAGACAGGAAGTCAGAAGGACAGACAGACAGACAGGAAGTCAGAAGGACAGACAGACAGGGAGTCAGAAGGACAGACAGACAGACAGGGAGTCAGAAGGACAGACAGGGAGTCAGAAGGACCGACAGACAGGTAGGTATGGCTGTGAGGATGGTGTGTATTCACCATGTGGGCAATATGTGGTAGGTGTGGATAGTGTGTATTCACCATGTGCGCAATGTGTGGTAGGTGTGGATGGTGTGTATTCACCATGTGCGCAATATGTGGTAGGTGTGGATGGTGTGTATTCACCATGTGGGCAATGTGTGGTAGGTGTGGATGGTGTGTATTCACCATGTGGGCAATGTGTGGTGGGTGTGGATGGTGTGTATTCACCATGTGGGCAATGTGTGGTAGGTGTGGATGGTGTGTATTCACCATGTGGGCAATGTGTGGTAGGTGTGGATGGTGTGTATTCACCATGTGCGCAATATGTGGTAGGTGTAGATGGTGTGTATTCACCATGTGGGCAATGTGTGGTAGGTGTGGATGATGTGTATTCACCATGTGGGCAATGTGTGGTAGGTGTGGATGGTGTGTATTCACCATGTGGACAATGTGTGACTATGTGGATAGTGTGTATTCACCATGTGCGCAATATGTGGTAGGTGTGGATGGTGTGTATTCACCATGTGGGCAATGTGTGGTAGGTGTGGATGGTGTGTATTCACCATGTGGGCAATGTGTGGGAGCTGTGGATGGTGTGTATTCACCATGTGGGCAATGTGTGGTAGGTGTGGGTGATGTGTATTCACCATGTGGGCAATGTGTGGTAGGTGTGGATGGTGTGTATTCACCATGTGGGCAATGTGTGGTAGGTGTGGGTGATGTGTATTCACCATGTGGGCAATGTGTGGTAGGTGTGGATGATGTGTATTCACCATGTGGGCAATGTGTGGTGGGTGTGGATGATGTGTATTCACCATGTGGGCAATGTGTGGGAGGTGTGGATGGTGTGTATTCACCATGTGGGCAATGTGTGGTGGGTGTGGATGATGTGTATTCACCATGTGGGCAATGTGTGGAAGGTATGACTCGTCGCAGCCGGTGTCTGTGGGTTCATTTCAATGACTGTGTGAGAGAACCAATATAGTCTGGGGCTTTAAGTCTGTTTTTATTTCTGTACGCTCTCTGCGTCTCTCTCTTTATCTCCCTCTCCCTCTCTCTCTCTCTCCTCTCTCTCTCTCTCTGTCTGTCCCTGTCTCTCTCTCTCAATGTCCTCCCCCCTCCCCACACACTCACACCTTCTCCTTCTTTCTGCGTGCACGTGAATGTGTGTGCGTGCATATAATTATTTTGTTGGGGCTGGACAGCAGGACTGGGGGG
This sequence comes from Babylonia areolata, assembly GCF_041734735.1. Taxonomy (NCBI): domain Eukaryota; kingdom Metazoa; phylum Mollusca; class Gastropoda; order Neogastropoda; family Buccinidae; genus Babylonia; species Babylonia areolata. Next base: position 6,459,792 of record NC_134895.1, on the reverse strand, counting down.
AAGTGTTGTGTGGGGGGGGGGGAAGTGTTGTGGGGGGTGGAGGTGGGGGAGGGGAGGGGAGGGGGGAGGTTGTGGGCGGGGGGGGGGGGGAGGGGGCAGTGAATGGGACTGGACCTAGTTAGTGTTGTTGTTGTTGCAGTCATTGGTCTGGTGAAGTTGAAGGATTGACTCTTAAAAAGCGAGAGATGAAACACGGGGTATACAGGTGAGTGAGTGTGTTGAAGTGGCTCACAACACCTGACACCTGCCCTCTTTTCCGCACTGGCCCGTGTGTACCAAGACAAGCGTTCCGCTGAGAGAGAAAGAGAGAGAGAGAGAGAGAGAGAGAGAGACGTTTTGATTGGACAGCACCGCCAAGGTCAGTTTCTTCAAGGCCACCAACTGTCTGCCAGCCCTGAGGGTCAGACGACAGCAGAATGTTGACAGTGTTTGCTTTCTCTCTCGGGGTCCACTTGACTGTGACCGGGCCCTGACAGTCAGCTGAGAGGGACGTCGTGCTGGAGTTACCCCCCCCCCCCCTGTGGGCACGGGCTGAGTGCCTTTGACCTCTGACCTTCAGCACCGAGGAACAGTTGACTGCTTGGACGGAGGTCTCAGTAATTGTACCTGTCTTTGTGCTGTCTGTCTTCACAGCTGTTCAGGATCAGTACCTGTCTTAGTGCTGTCTGTCTTCACAGCTGTTCAGGATCAGTACCTGTCTTAGTGCTGTCTTCACAGCTGTTTAGGATCAGTACCTGTCTTAGTGCTGTCTGTCTTCACAGCTGTTCAGGATCAGTACCTGTCTTAGTGCTGTCTTCACAGCTGTTTAGGATCAGTACCTTAGTGCTGTCTTCACAGCTGTTTAGGATCAGTACCTTAGTGCTGTCTTCACAGCTGTTTAGGATCAGTACCTGTCTTAGTGCTGTCTTCACAGTTAGTGCTGTCTTCACAGCTGTTTAGGATCAGTACCTGTCTTAGTGCTGTCTTCACAGCTGTTTAGGATCAGTACCTGTCTTAGTGCTGTCTTCACAGCTGTTTAGGATCAGTACCTGTCTTAGTGCTGTCTTCACAGCTGTTTAGGATCAGTACCTTAGTGCTGTCTTCACAGCTGTTTAGGATCAGTAACTTAGTGCTGTCTTCACAGCTGTTCAGGACCAGTACCTGTCTTAGTGCTGTCTTCACAGCTGTTTAGGATCAGTACCTGTCTTAGTGCTGTCTTCACAGCTGTTTAGGATCAGTACCTCAGTGCTGTCTTCACAGCTGTTTAGTATCAGTACCTTAGTGCTGTCTTCACAGCTGTTTAGGATCAGTACCTTAGTGCTGTCTTCACAGCTGTTCAGGACCAGTACCTGTCTTAGTGCTGTCTTCACAGCTGTTTAGTATCAGTACCTTAGTGCTGTCTTCACAGCTGTTTAGGATCAGTACCTTAGTGCTGTCTTCACAGCTGTTTAGGATCAGTACCTGTCTTAGTGCTGTCTGTCTTCACAGCTGTTTAGGATCAGTACCTGTCTTAGTGCTGTCTTCACAGCTGTTTAGGATCAGTACCTGTCTTAGTGCTGTCTTCACAGCTGTTTAGGATCAGTACCTTAGTGCTGTCTTCACAGCTGTTCAGGATCAGTACCTGTCTTAGTGCTGTCTGTCTTCACAGCTGTTTAGGATCAGTACCTGTCTTAGTGCTGTCTTCACAGCTGTTCAGGACCAGTACCTGTCTTAGTGCTGTCTTCACAGCTGTTTAGGATCAGTACCTGTCTTAGTGCTGTCTGTCTTCACAGCTGTTCAGGACCAGTACCTGTCTTAGTGCTGTCTTCACAGCTGTTTAGGATCAGTACCTGTCTTAGTGCTGTCTTCACAGCTGTTTATGATCAGTACCTGTCTTAGTGCTGTCTGTCTTCACAGCTGTTCAGGATCAGTACCTGTCTTAGTGCTGTCTTCACAGGTGTTTAGGATCAGTACCTGTCTTAGTGCTGTCTGTCTTCACAGCTGTTCAGGATCAGTACCTGTCTTAGTGCTGTCTTCACAGCTGTTTAGGATCAGTACCTGTCTTAGTGCTGTCTTCACAGCTGTTTAGGATCAGTACCTGTCTTAGTGCTGTCTGTCTTCACAGCTGTTCAGGATCAGTACCTGTCTTAGTGCTGTCTTCACAGCTGTTCAGGATCAGTACCTGTCTTAGTGCTGTCTGTCTTCACAGCTGTTCAGGATCAGTACCTGTCTTAGTGCTGTCTTCACAGCTGTTTAGGATCAGTACCTGTCTTAGTGCTGTCTGTCTTCACAGCTGTTTAGGATCAGTACCTGTCTTAGTGCTGTCTTCACAGCTGTTCAGGATCAGTACCTGTCTTAGTGCTGTCTTCACAGCTGTTCAGGATCAGTACCTGTCTTAGTGCTGTCTTCACAGCTGTTTAGGATCAGTACCTTAGTGCTGTCTTCACAGCTGTTTAGGATCAGTACCTTAGTGCTGTCTTCACAGCTGTTTAGGATCAGTACCTGTCTTAGTGCTGTCTTCACAGTTAGTGCTGTCTTCACAGCTGTTTAGGATCAGTACCTGTCTTAGTGCTGTCTTCACAGCTGTTTAGGATCAGTACCTGTCTTAATGCTGTCTTAACAGCTGTTTAGGATCAGTACCTGTCTTAGTGCTGTCTTCACAGCTGTTTAGGATCAGTACCTTAGTGCTGTCTTCACAGCTGTTTAGGATCAGTACCTGTCTTAGTGCTGTCTTCACAGCTGTTTAGGATCAGTACCTTAGTGCTGTCATCACAGCTGTTTAGTATCAGTACCTTAGTGCTGTCTTCACAGCTGTTTAGGATCAGTAACTTAGTGCTGTCTTCACAGCTGTTCAGGATCAGTACCTGTCTTAGTGCTGTCTTCACAGCTGTTTAGGATCAGTACCTGTCTTAGTGCTGTCTTCACAGCTGTTTAGGATCAGTACCTGTCTTTGTGCTGTCTTCACAGCTGTTTAGGACAGTACTTCAGGTGAAAAGGAAGCTTGTCTTCACCAGAGTAAGTTTAAAGGATTGAACCTCTTTTTCATTTTTCTTTTCTTTTTTTTTTCTTTTTTACCTAGCCCTGGATTCCTTGCAGAACACTGTAAATGAATGAATGAACTTGATTTACACAGGGCGCATAAATATCCACACGTATGTTGTGTGTTGACGGCTGTAAAAAAAACCGTGGGACAAAGTCGATTCCTTGCTTTCCGTTGTTTATACCTTTGTGACACGGGTCAGTGAAGTGAGACTGGTTGAAAACATAGCTGTCGTTGATTAGAACAGGTGTCTGCACCGTGGCGTCGTGCTGGCAGTGCTACAACGCTTGTCAGGGGTGAGGGAAGTAAAGAGAATGTATCTTTCCTTCTTTTTTTTTTCTTTTCTAAGAAGCAAGCTGTGTCAGTGCAAAACCCGTGTCACGCAAGAAATAATAATTGACGACCCCCTTTCCCCTCCACAAGTGCACGCTCTGCTGATTTTGACATGCTGCAGGCACGGGTGAAGGTCTCTGCTTTTGGAGCCAGCCGTGTGGGTGGTGGCGGTGGAGGAGGTGGTGTCTGTTGTGGTGGTGGTGGTGGTGGAGGTGGCGGTGTGCAGTGTGTCCCAACAGATTGAAGGCAGGGTTCTGTCCCGTGACGCAGCAGCCACAGTCTTCAGTCTGTCCCATCAGAGGACAGGAACCTCTGCTGTCGTTCAACTCGTGTGGCGCTCAGTCTGGTCTGGGATCGATCGTTCCCTGTTTGATTTCTGCATGGCGGCAGCTTGGCTGCTGACTGGTCCCCAGAGTGCTGGTCGTGGCACTGGGAGCGGCAGGCCTTCACTGGGACTGTTCTACAAGTTCACACCGAACAGAAAGTTGAACAGTCGACGTGTAGATATCTAACAGGGATCTTGATTCAATTCACGTTTTTATTATCAGCGAAGTGCTCCCGTGTTGAAGGCTCGTTCAGGTTTAAATAGGTTAGCATTTCTTTTATGTGGTGATGGCATTAAGCTGTCCGTAAACCCACCTTCACCCTAAAAAAAGAAAAAGAAAGTCATTAAGGTTGTGGTGACATGTTGCACCGCCAGAGCTCTTCGTTGAGAAGTGTTCCCAGCCCGCCCCCACCCCCCACTCCTCGCCCCCCGCCGTGGGACAAGTGTCTGTGACCTTCATCTCTTGGACATCATCTACATGGATGTGTGTATTTCCCGGAGAACATTACGTTGAAGTTGAACAGCGCGTGGCTCGGTGATTGTGTGTCGTGATCAACGATAAACCACAGATTTCAAGTGTACGTTCCTAATCTGGGGCTTTTCCTGTCCAGTGTGTGACAAGCCTCTTCCCTTCCACTGCCCCTCACACCAATGGCCCGGACACAAACCCGTGGCCATCACAGTACTATTGACAACGCTCACTTTCCAGCGAAGCGATGAACGCACTCACCACCACACCAGCACCTGCTTTCATCTGTGGAGGAAGCAGCCGTGGAACAGCGATGTAAGACTGGGGGGGGAGAGAGAGAGGCAGGACTTGGTTATTGTCCCCATGTTTCTCCCCACCACCACGACCCTCCATCTTCACACACTGTCCTGCGTCAGTCCTCCTCTGCTGAACATGGCATCTGCTCCACATGGAGGGTGAGTTGCCATGGTTTTTATTTATTTATTTATTTATTTATTTTAAATTTGTTGTTGTTGTTTGTTTTTTTTCGGGGCGGGGTGTTTTATTTTTCTGTGCTGACTTCAGCTGTTGAGGAGGTGTCAGGAGAAAGGTGTTGGGCAGATTGCTCCTGCTTGTGACTTCCTCCCTCCCTCCCTTCCTCCCTTCCCTTCCTCCTCCCCCCCCCCCCTTTCCCCCTTCCTTCTGTCTGGTACATACACTGTTCCCACCCCATTAAATTGTGTTTCTCTTTTCGGGACGTTTCGCCGTACAGAATCACATGTTTGCCTTGTCATGTGTGCTATGTGTGACGTTTAGCCGTACAGAGTCACGTGTTGGCCTTGTCATGTGTGTTCTGTGTGACGTTTCGCCGTACAGAGTCACGTGTTTGCGTCGTCATGTGGCTTTGTGTGACATTTAGCCGTACAGAGTCATGTGTTTGCCTTGTCATGTGTGCCATGTGTGACGTTTCGCCGTACAGAATCACGTGTTGGCCTTGTCATGTGTGCTGTTGTGACGTTTCGCCGTACAGAACATGTGTTGGCCTTGTCATGTGTGGTGTATGACGTTTCGCCGTTCAGAATATCGTGTTTGCCTTGTCATGCGTTCTGCCAGCTCTGTTGTTGGGTTTTGAATTGCTCCGGGTTTTTTTGTTTTTTTTTACCTGCTCTGTTGTTGGGTTTTAAATTGCGCCGGGTTTTTACCCGCATTGTTGTTGGGCTTTAAATTGCTCCGTTTTTTTTTTTTACCTGCTCTGTTGTTGGGTTATAAATTGCTCCGGTTTTTTTTGTGTACCTACTCTGTTGTTGGGTTTTATATTGCTCCGGGTATTCTTTACCTGCTCTGTTGTTGGGTTTTATATTGCTCCGGGTATTTTTTACCTGCTCTGTTGTTGGGTTTTAAATTGCTCCGGATATTCTTTACCTGCTCTGTTGTTGGGTTTTATATTGCTCCGGGTATTTTTTTTACCTGCTCTGTTGTTGGGTTTTATATTGCTCCGGGTATTTTTTACCTGCTCTGTTGTTGGGTTTTATATTGCTCCGGGTATTTTTTACCTGCTCTGTTGTTGGGTTTTATATTGCTCCGGGTATTTTTTTTACCTGCTCTGTTGTTGGGTTTTAAAT
>NC_134895.1:6444066-6449066 GCF_041734735.1 Babylonia areolata | reverse complement strand
TTTTGGGATCCAGTCCTAAGTTCACGTTACATTCTCCAAACTGTGTGCCTGCCGCTGGACTGCCGCGTCTTCTGGCTCTGTGGGGTTTTTTTTGTGGGTTTTTGGTGTGTTATTACTTATCTATTCTGTCGTCATTTAAGTGTATCATTTGTTGCGGCTAGGATTGTGGTTATTGTTTTTATTAATCAAGTTTGTGTGTGATTGAATAAATGTATTATGAACTTTGAAATGTTTTTTTGTCTGTGTTTGTGTTGTCTGTGTGTTAGTGCAGGGTTGGGTTGGGGGGCGGGGGGGTATTAGTCTGCTCTCTTATAGGGCGTGACAAATGGTGGAGATACCGGGTATTGATACCGCACCACTGACGGGCGCAATAGCCGAGTGGTTAAAGCGTTGGACTGTCAATCTGAGGGTCCCGGGTTCGAATCACGGTGACGGCGCCTGGTGGGTAAAGGGTGGAGATTTTTCCGATCTCCCAGGTCAACATATGTGCAGCCCTGCTAGTGCCTGAACCCCCTTCGTGTGTATATGCAAGCAGAAGATCAAATACGCACGTTAAAGATCCTGTAATCCATGTCAGCGTTCGGTGGGTTATGGAAACAAGAACACCTGATTTATCAGACAACCAATACAGAGATAATCACGCAGATCAAAATAAAACAAAGCACAACACGGAAGTACAATCCAATCAATCAATCAATCAACGTTGCAAGGCATGACAAAAGAGGCGCCAGTTGAATTGATCACAACTGATCACTTTCCTCCAAGCGAAGGCAGATAGTGTCCCGAACAACAAAATAAATAAACCAATTTTTCTTGGAGGGAAACAAGCGGCGTAGATGAAACACAAAGACACGCACAGTACGTTGACGACGATGGAGGCACTTAAGCTCTTAAGGACGACGAGGACGATGAAGGCGAGTAGGAGATGAAGACGACGAGGCAGGAACTAAACTGAAGTACGACGACGATGAAAGTGAGTAGGAGACGGAGGCGACGATGATGAAGAAGAAGTGACGACGACGACGAAGAAGAAAAGTAAGTGAAGAAGAAGAGTAAGTGACGACGACGACACAGGGAGTGACGACGGGGAATGACGACAGTGAAAGACAGGGAGTGACGACGACGAAAGACAGGGAGTGACAACGGCGAAGGACAGGGAGCGACGACGACGAAAGTGACGACGACGAGAGTGACGACGTTGAAGGACAGGGAGTGACGACGACGAGAGTGACGACGGCGAAGGACAGGGAGTGACGACGACGAGAGTGACGACGTTGAAGGACAGGGAGTGACGACGACGTGGAGTGACGACGTTGAAGGACAGGGAGTGACGACGACGAGAGTGACGACGACGAGAGTGACGACGTTGAAGGACAGGGAGTGACGACGACGTGGAGTGACGACGGTGAAGGACAGGGAGTGACGACGGTGGAGGACAGGGAGTGACGACAGGGAGTGACGACGGTGAAGGACAGGGAGTGACGACAGGGAGTGACGACGGTGAAGGACAGGGAGTGACGACAGGGAGTGACGACGGTGAAGGACAGGGAGTGACGACAGGGAGTGACGACGGTGGAGGACAGGGAGTGAAAGACAGTGAGTGACGACGGTGAAGGACAGGGAGTGACGACAGGGAGTGACGACGGTGAAGGACAGGGAGTGACGACAGGGAGTGACGACGGTGAAGGACAGGGAGTGACGACGGTGAAGGACAGGGAGTGACGACAGTGAGTGACGACAGTGAGTGACGACGGTGAAGGACAGGGAGTGACGACAGGGAGTGACGACAGTGAGTGACGACAGTGAGTGACGACGGTGAAGGACAGGGAGTGACGACAGTGAGTGACGACAGTGAGTGACGACGGTGAAGGACAGGGAGTGACGACAGGGAGTGACGACAGAGAGTGACGACGGTGAAGGACAGGGAGTGACGACAGGGAGTGACGACGGTGAAGGACAGGGAGTGACGACAGGGAGTGACGACGGTGAAGGACAGGGAGTGACGACGGTGAAGGACAGGGAGTGAAAGACAGTGAGTGACGACGGTGAAGGACAGGGAGTGACGACAGTGAGTGACGACAGTGAGTGACGACGGTGAAGGACAGGGAGTGACGACAGTGAGTGACGACAGTGAGTGACGACAGAGAGTGACGACAGTGAGTGACGACGGTGAAGGACAGGGAGTGACGACAGTGAGTGACGACAGTGAGTGACGACAGTGAGTGACGACGGTGAAGGACAGGGAGTGACGACAGTGAGTGACGACGGTGAAGGACAGGGAGTGACGACGGTGGAGGACAGGGAGTGACGACAGGGAGTGACGACGGTGAAGGACAGGGAGTGACGACAGGGAGTGACGACGGTGAAGGACAGGGAGTGACGACAGGGAGTGACGACGGTGAAGGACAGGGAGTGACGACAGGGAGTGACGACGGTGGAGGACAGGGAGTGAAAGACAGTGAGTGACGACGGTGAAGGACAGGGAGTGACGACAGGGAGTGACGACGGTGAAGGACAGGGAGTGACGACAGGGAGTGACGACGGTGAAGGACAGGGAGTGACGACGGTGAAGGACAGGGAGTGACGACAGTGAGTGACGACAGTGAGTGACGACGGTGAAGGACAGGGAGTGACGACAGGGAGTGACGACAGTGAGTGACGACAGTGAGTGACGACGGTGAAGGACAGGGAGTGACGACAGTGAGTGACGACAGTGAGTGACGACGGTGAAGGACAGGGAGTGACGACAGGGAGTGACGACAGAGAGTGACGACGGTGAAGGACAGGGAGTGACGACAGGGAGTGACGACGGTGAAGGACAGGGAGTGACGACAGGGAGTGACGACGGTGAAGGACAGGGAGTGACGACGGTGAAGGACAGGGAGTGAAAGACAGTGAGTGACGACGGTGAAGGACAGGGAGTGACGACAGTGAGTGACGACAGTGAGTGACGACGGTGAAGGACAGGGGAGTGACGACAGTGAGTGACGACAGTGAGTGACGACAGAGAGTGACGACAGTGAGTGACGACGGTGAAGGACAGGGAGTGACGACAGTGAGTGACGACAGTGAGTGACGACAGTGAGTGACGACGGTGAAGGACAGGGAGTGACGACAGTGAGTGACGACGGTGAAGGACAGGGAGTGACGACAGTGAGTGACGACGGTGAAGGACAGGGAGTGACGACAGGGAGTGACGACAGTGAGTGACGACGGTGAAGGACAGGGAGTGACGACGGTGAAGGACAGGGAGTGACGACAGTGAGTGACGACGGTGAAGGACAGGGAGTGACGACAGTGAGTGACGACAGGGAGTGACGACGGTGAAGGACAGGGAGTGACGACGGTGAAGGACAGGGAGTGACGACAGTGAGTGACGACAGTGAGTGACGACGGTGAAGGACAGGGAGTGACGACGGTGAAGGACAGGGAGTGACGACAGTGAGTGACGACGGTGAAGGACAGGGAGTGACGACAGTGAGTGACGACAGTGAGTGACGACAGTGAGTGACGACAGTGAGTGACGACAGTGAGTGACGACGGTGAAGGACAGGGAGTGACGACAGGGAGTGACGACAGTGAGTGACGACAGTGAGTGACGACGGTGAAGGACAGGGAGTGACGACGGTGAAGGACAGGGAGTGACGACAGTGAGTGACGACGGTGAAGGACAGGGAGTGACGACAGTGAGTGACGACGGTGAAGGACAGGGAGTGACGACAGTGAGTGACGACAGTGAGTGACGACAGTGAGTGACGACGGTGAAGGACAGGGAGTGACGACAGTGAGTGACGACGGTGAAGGACAGGGAGTGACGACAGTGAGTGACGACGGTGAAGGACAGGGAGTGACGACGGTGAAGGACAGGGAGTGACGACAGGGAGTGACGACGGTGAAGGACAGGGAGTGACGACAGGGAGTGACGACGGTGAAGGACAGGGAGTGACGACGGTGAAGGACAGGGAGTGACGACAGGGAGTGACGACGGCGAAGGACAGGGAGTGACGACAGGGAGTGACGACGGCGAAAGACAGGGAGTGACGACAGGGAGTGACGACGGCGAAGGACAGGGAGTGACGACAGGGAGTGACGACGGCGAAAGACAGGGAGTGAAAGACAGGGAGTGACGACGGCGAAGGACAGGGAGTGACGACAGGGAGTGACGACGGCGAAAGACAGGGAGTGAAAGACAGGGAGTGACGACGGCGAAAGACAGGGAGTGACGACGGCGAAGGACAGGGAGTGACGACAGGGAGTGAGGGAGTGACGACGGCGAAAGACAGGAAGTGAAAGACAGGGAGTGACGACGGCGAAAGACAGGGAGTGACGACGGCGAAAGACAGGGAGTGAAAGACAGGGAGTGACGACGGCGAAAGACAGGGAGTGACGACGGCGAAGGACAGGGAGTGACGACAGGGAGTGAGGGAGTGACGACGGCGAAAGACAGGAAGTGAAAGACAGGGAGTGACGACAGGGAGTGACGACGGCGAAAGACAGGGAGTGACGACAGGGAGTGAGGGAGTGACGACGGCGAAAGACAGGAAGTGAAAGACAGGGAGTGACGACAGGGAGTGACGACGGCGAAAGACAGGGAGTGACGACAGGGAGTGACGACGGCGAAAGACAGGGAGTGACGACGGGGAGTGACGACGGCGAAGGACAGGGAGTGACGACAGGGAGTGACGACGGCGAAAGACAGGGAGTGACGACGGGGAGTGACGACGGTGAAAGACAGGGAGTGACGACGGCGAAAGACAGGGAGTGACGACAGGGAGTGACGACGGGGAGTGACGACGGCGAAAGACAGGGAGTGACGACGGTGAAAGACAGGGAGTGAAAGACAGGGAGTGACGACGGTGAAAGACAGGGAGTGACGACGACGAAGACAAGGACAAATGTAGAATCCCTTGCAGGGACTCAGTCAGGCCAGAGGACACTGTCTGCTTCCAGTCTTAGAGACTGCGGAGCCAACTGCACTCTCATGATATCAGACTGTGTCA
>NC_134895.1:6436566-6439066 GCF_041734735.1 Babylonia areolata | reverse complement strand
ATTCATTTTGAATTCAACATTACCAACGAGTATGACTGAAGCAAGAGTGAAAAATTCAGAGGTTTCTGATACAGCACTGTGTGTGCATTGAGGTGTGGGAGAACGAACACTCAGCACTCGGAGAAGTGTCAATATTTATGACCACTGAATGGTCCTGATCGTCGCTTGAAATGATCTTTGGAATAGGGTGTGTGTGTGTGTGTGTGTGTGTGTGTGTGTGTGTGTGTGTGTGTGTGTGTGTGTACGTTCGTCATGCAGCCATGTTTGCGCCCTTATGACTCCCCCCCCCCCTCCCCGCCTCTCTCTCTCTCCCCCCCTCCCTCCCCCGCCACCACCACTTCTCTCTCTCATTCGTCATGAGTTAAAAAAAATTAACACGGATGGAAACAGTGTGTCAAGGAAAGCTCATGACATGCTGTGACAGGCGGATGTCCCAGGGAAAACAACGTGATGTCAGGAATAATGTCTTTTCCTGCTTGTTTCCCCAGGGAAAACAACGTGATGTCAGGAATAATGTCTTTTCCTGCTCGTTTCCCCAGGGAAAACAACGTGATGTCAGGAATAATGTCTTTTCCTGCTCGTTTCCCCAGGGAAAACAACGTGATGTCAGGAATAATGTCTTTTCCTGCTCGTTTCCCCAGGGAAAACAACGTGATGTCAGGAATAATGTCTTTTCCTGCCTGTTTCCCCAAATCAGCAGTGGAGGCAGTTGCTGAATTTTTTTGGAGAGAGAGTTTAAAACACGCACGTTTGGTTGTAAATGGCCATATTACTGGAATAATGACCATGTACAAACGGGTGAGAGGTTTAGTAGGTATCGCACCGTTTAGTTACCAACCCTTTGCGTTGAAATGAGATTATTGACTGGTTGATATAGATAGACACACAAGGCCCTGAATGACCTGATTTTTTACTTTGGAATATATCATTTCACTGACAACGTTTATCGGCTCGGATACCACACAGTTTTAAGATCCAATATGCTTAGATTGTAAAGAAATTAAAGGACATAGAATGCATTTTCTTCTCTGTTTCCAGTTATAGAATAATCTGTTGGAAACAGACTGAGTGCTTCACAGTTGAGTGACAGACTGGATGTATGTAGATGGAGGTCAGGATGCTGACACTGCACGACACCTGGATGTATGTAGATGGAGGTCAGGATGCTGACACTGCACGACACCTGGATGTATGTAGATGGAGGTCAGGATGTCTGTAGATGGAGGTCAGGATGCCGACACTGCCAGACACCTGGATGTCTGTAGATGGAGGTCAGGATGCCGACACTGCCAGACACCTGGATGTCTGTAGATGGAGGTCAGGATGTCTGTAGATGGAGGTCAGAATGCCGACACTGCCTGACACCTGGATGTCTGTAGATGGAGGTCAGGATGCCGACACTGCACGACACCTGGATGTCTGTAGATGGAGGTCAGGATATCTGTAGATGGAGGTCAGGATGCCGACACTGCACGACACCTGGATGTCTGTAGATGGAGGTCAGGATGTATGTAGATGGAGGTCAGGATGCCGACACTGCACGACACCTGGATGTCTGTAGATGGAGGTCAGGATGTATGTAGATGGAGGTCAGGATGCCGACACTGCACGACACCTGGATGTCTGTAGATGGAGGTCAGGATGCTGACACTGCCGGACACCTAGATGTCTGTAGATGGAGGTGGGGATGCTGACACTGCCTGACACCTGGATGTATGTAGATGGAGGTCAGGATGTATGTAGATGGAGATCAGGATGCCGACACTGCCAGACACCTGGATGTCTGTAGATGGAGGTCAGGATGCCGACACTGCACGACACCTGGATGTCTGTAGATGGAGATCAGGATGCCGACACTGCCTGACACCTGGATGTATGTAGATGGAGGTCAGGATGTCTGTAGATGGAGGTCAGGATGCCGGCACTGCCAGACACCTGGATGTCTGTAGATGGAGGTCAGGATGCCGACACTGCACGACACCTGGATGTATGTAGATGCAGGTCAGGATGTCTGTAGATGGAGGTCAGGATGCCGACACTGCCAGACACCTGGATGTCCGTAGATGGAGGTCAGGATGTTTGTAGATGGAGGTCAGGATGCCGACACTGCACGACACCTGGATGTCTGTAGATGGAGGTGGGGATGCTGACACTGCCTGACACCTGGATGTATGTAGATGGAGGTCAGGATGTCTGTAGATGGAGGTCAGGATGCCGACACTGTCAGACACCTGGATGTCTGTAGATGGAGGTCAGGATGTCTGTAGATGGAGATCAGGATGTCTGTAGATGGAGGTGGGGATGCCGACACTGCCCGACACTGGTGTCTTTATCTGTTCAAAATGTTGAAAGCGGGGAGAACTGGAGCTGACAGACTGAAAAATAATAACGACAGCACTCACAACTTCACAATTTGCTGAATATACCTCTCTCTCTCTCTCTCTCTCTCTCTCTCTCTCTCTCTCTCTATCATCATCATCATTCTCACACTCGCCGAATG
>NC_134895.1:6429066-6431566 GCF_041734735.1 Babylonia areolata | reverse complement strand
TCTCTTCTATCAGGCCGATTACTACTGTTTGTTTATTTGTTTTATTTCATTATTTCAATACTTACTGTTTATGAATGTTATTTGATACGATTGATAATATGGTTCATCAGCCGTCATGATAAAATTGAAGTGCAACGTTGTGAGCACGGTATAAGCTTTAAGCTTGTTGATGCTCTTTTGTCATTCATTGCATTGTAATCATGTGTATTGTTGAATAATTAAAGATTATTTAAAGCAGATAGATAGATAGATATAGATATAGATACATATCACTGAAGTGGTGATCCCGACTGACCTGTCCGTCAGTATACTCATCTGTGAATGCATGCGCATGCGTGTGTCTGTTTATAGATAGATAGATAGACAGATAGATAGATAGATAGAGAGATGAAATAGAAAATAAAGTTTACTTCCTTCATTACTGATCCCGTCTCCTTCTTCTTCTTCTTCTTCTGCGTTCGTGGGCTGCAACTCCCACGTTCACTCGCATGTACACGAGTGGGCTTTTACGTGCATGACCGTTTTTACCCCGCCATGTAGGCAGCCATACTCCGTCTCCAATGTTGACGCTGGGGTCTCTGCATTGGTCATTTTCATTCAGCAACATGTGGCCACCTCTGTCGCTTCGGTCACTGACTAAGCTCTTTACGCTGAAAAGAATTGTGTCATAATCGCTGGGAATTCACTTTCTTGAAAGCTCTTCATAGTATTTCACCCTGATAGAGATCCGAAGAGAACTGCTGATAAGTGTTCATTTGTGTGTGTTTGTGTAGACATACAACTACACAGGCACACACACATACAGAGAGAGAGTCACACACACACACACACACACACACACACACACACACACACACACACACACACACACACACACACACACACCTTGGGACCTTAGTTTGACTTCTTTCTTTTGGTTTGGTTTGAGTGTTGAATAACTAAAAAAAAAAAAAAAGTGGATACTCTGAGCTGAATGAATACAAATAGTGGATATACTCCAAGCTGAATGAACACAGTGGATATACTCCAAGCTGTATGAACACAAACAGTGGATATACTCCAAGCTGTATGAACACAAACAGTGGATATACTCCAAGCTGTATGAACACAAACAGTGGACATACTCCAAGCTGTATGAACACAAACAGTGGATATACTCCAAGCTGTATGAACACAAACAGTGGATATACTCCAAGCTGAATGAACACAGAGTGGATATACTCCAAGCTGAATGAACACAAACAGTGGATATACTCCAAGCTGTATGAACACAAACAGTGGATATACTCCAAGCTGAATGAACACAGAGTGGATATACTCCACGCTGTATGAACACAAACAGTGGATATACTCCAAGCTGAATGAACACAGAGTGGATATACTCCACGCTGTATGAACACGAACAGTGGATATACTCCAAGCTGAATGAACACAGTGGATATACTCTAAGCTGTATGAACACAAACAGTGGATATACTCCAAGCTGTATGAACACAAACAGTGGATATACTCCAAGCTGTATGAACACAAACAGTGGATATACTCCAAGCTGTATGAGCACAAACAGTGGATATACTCCAAGCTGTATGAACACAAACAGTGGATATACTCCAAGCTGTATGAGCACAGAGTGGATATACTCCAAGCTGTATGAACACAAACAGTGGATATACTCCAAGCTGAATGAACACAGTGGATATACTCTAAGCTGTATGAACACAAACAGTGGATATACTCCAAGCTGTATGAACACAAACAGTGGATATACTCCAAGCTGTATGAACACAAACAGTGGATATACTCCAAGCTGTATGAGCACAAACAGTGGATATACTCCAAGCTGTATGAACACAAACAGTAGATATACTCCAAGCTGTATGAGCACAGAGTGGATATACTCCAAGCTGTATGAACACAAACAGTGGATATACTCCAAGCTGTATGAACACAGAGTGGATATACTCCAAGCTGTATGAACACAAACAGTGGATATACTCCAAGCTGTATGAACACAAACAGTGGACATACTCCAAGCTGTATGAACACAAACAGTGGATATACTTCAAGCTGTATGAACACAAACAGTGGATATACTCCAAGCTGTATGAGCACAAACAGTGGATATACTCCAAGCTGTATGAACACAAACAGTGGATATACTCCAAGCTGTATGAACACAGAGTGGATATACTCCAAGCTGTATGAACACAAACAGTGGATATACTCCAAGCTGTATCAACACAAACAGTGGATATACCCCAAGCTGTATCAACACAAACAGTGGATATACCCCAAGCTGTATGAACACAAACAGTGGATATACTCCAAGCTGTATGAACAAACAGTGGATATACTCCAAGCTGTATGAACACAAGCAGTGGATATACTCCAAGCTGTATGAACAAACAGTGGATACACTCCAAGCTGTATGAACAAACAGTGGATATACTCCAAGCTGAATGAACACAGAGTGGATACACTCCAAGCTGAATGAACACAG
>NC_134895.1:6381566-6424066 GCF_041734735.1 Babylonia areolata | reverse complement strand
AGCCGTTTGGACTCTCCACTAGTGGGTTATAATGGTGCTGTCCTCAAGCCGTTTCGACTCTCCTCCACTAGTGGGTTATAATGGTGTTGTCCTCAAACCGTTTAGACTATACACTGGTGGGTTATAATGGTGCTGTCATCAAGCCATTTAGACTCTCCACTAGTGGGTTATAATGGTGCTGTCATCAAGCCGTTTAGACTCTCCACTAGTGGGTTATAATGGTGCTGTCCTCAAGCCGTTTGGACTCTCCACTAGTGGGTTATAATGGTGCTGTCATCAAGCCAAAGCTTGCACCAACACCGCTCTAAAAGGAAACAGATAAATAAATTTTAAATAAGAGAGAGAGAGAGAGAGAGAGAGAGGGGGGGAGGGAGAGACATAGAACTCAGAACTCGAAACGTTTTTTATTCAAGAATTAAGATTTTAGGCATAGCCTATTCTTCCAATCTGTCCTTGCTAATCTACATCTATTACAAATAGCACACACATCAATGAAGGGAAAAGGTATTCATGCAGAAGGACATACATAATGAAGAAAACAACCCCTCCCACCCCCACACCCTCGCCCACGCACACGCGTGCATACACACACACGCGCGCGCGAGCGCACACACACTCACACATACACACACACACGCGCGCACACAGACTGACAGCCCCTTCCCCTTCCCTCCACACACACACTAAGATTGACAGATGGATAGGACAGTGAGTCACACACACACACACACACACACACACACACACACACACACACACACACACAGATGTCATCAGTATACAAGTTCCAGAAACATCAGGGTGTTCAAAAGGTACAGTATTGTTACTGCCTCTGAAATCTACGTGTGGCAAGTGCAACGTACTACAGTGACTGCCACCATCGCCAATATTACTTGGACATTTGTCACGATTAGGATAGAACGAAATGAACAAATTTATGCATGCATAAGAAATAGAACGAGAAAAAAAAAAGAAAAAAGAAAAAAAACGAAAAACAAAACAAGATGAAATGAGAAAGCAAGAAAAGAACAACAACAACAACAACAGCAACAATAACTGATACAATAAATAAGACAGAACTGACCTCTTTGTAGTAGTCTGCAGTAATTCAAAGCCGGATCAGAGTTATTTACTGTTGGAAGGGGTGAAGATGTTTATGCAGACTTGATTTGAAAATAGGAAGAGAACTGCCCGTTTGTATGTGCAAAGGAAGGGAGTTCCACAGGGATGCACCCGAAAATGCAAAACTAGAGAGAGAGGGAGTGGGGGGGTAGAGGGAGAGAGAAGGAGAGAGACAGAGAGAGGGAGAGAGAGAGGGAGAGAGAGAGGGAGGCATAGAGACAGAGAGAGGGGGGGAGAGAGAGGGAGACAGAGAGAGAGAGAGGGAGAGAGAGGGAGAGAGAGACAGAGAGAGGGAGAGAGACAGAAACAGAATGAGAGACAGAGAGAGAGAAAGACAGAGAAAGATGGAGAGAGACAGAAACAGAGAGACAGAGAGAGAGAGAGAGGGAGACAGACAGACAGAGAGGGAGAGAAAGGGAGGAGAGAGAAAGAGAGACAGAGAGAGAGAGGTAGACAGAGACAAAAAGAGAGGGAGAGAGACACAGAGAGAGGGAGAGAGACCGAGACAGAGAGAGAGGCAGAGAGAGAGTGGGGAGAAAGAGAGAGACAGAGACACAGAGAGAGGCAGAGAGACAGAGACAGAGAGGGAGACAGAGACAGAGAGAGACAGAGAGAGGGAGAGAGGAGGGGGAACAGGGACAGAGAGAGAGAGAGAGAGAGAGACAGACAGAAACACAGAGAGAGAGAGACAGACAGACAGAAACAGAGAGAGACAGACAGACAGAAACACAGAGAGAGACAGACAGACAGAAACACACAGAGAGAGACAGACAGACAGAAACACAGAGAGAGAGAGACAGACAGACAGGCAGAAACAGAGAGAGAGAGACAGACAGAAACACACAGAGAGAGACAGACAGACAGAAACACAGAGAGAGAGAGACAGACAGACAGGCAGAAACAGAGAGAGAGAGAGACAGACAGACAGGCAGAAACAGAGAGAGAGAGACAGACAGAAACACACAGAGAGAGACAGACAGACAGAAACACAGAGAGAGAGAGAGACAGACAGAAACACACACAGAGAGAGACAGACAGACAGAAACAGAGAGAGAGAGAGACAGACAGAAACACACACAGAGAGAGACAGACAGACAGAAGCACAGAGAGAGAGAGACAGACAGAAACACACAGAGAGAGACAGACAGACAGAAACACACACAGAGAGAGACAGACAGACAGAAGCACAGAGAGAGAGACAGACAGACAGATACACACAGAGACAGAGACAGACAGATACACACAGAGACAGAGACAGACAGATACACACAGAGACAGAGACAGACAGATACACACAGAGACAGAGACAGACAGATACACACAGAGACAGAGACAGACAGACAGGCAGAAGCAGAGAGAGACAGACAGACAGAAACAGAGAGAGAGACAGACAGGCAGAAACACAGAGAGAGAGACAGACAGGCAGAAACACACAGAGAGAAGAGCAACAGCAACGAAGCATCGAAACCTCCAAAGAGTAAACTAAAATAGCCTGATGTCAAATGAAACATGACAACTGATGATAGGTACAGTGAACAGTGAAAATGACAGATAGATAGATAGACAGACAGATAGATAGATAGATAGATAAAGTAAAATAAAATAGCCTGATGTCAAGCCTGATGTCAAATGAAACATGACAACTGATGACAGGTAAAGTGAACAGTGAAAATGACAGATAGATAGATAGACAGACAGATAGATAGATAGATAGATAGATAGACAGATAGATAGATAGATAGATAAAGTAAAATAAAGTAGCCTGATGTCAAGCCTGATGTCAAATGAAACATGATAAATTATGATAGGTAAAGTGAACAGTGAAAATAGATAGATAGATAGATAGATAGATAGATAGATAGATAGATAGATAGATAGAGTAAAATAAAATAGCCTGATGTCAATTTTTTTTTTTTTATTATTTATGAAACATAACTTATGATAGGTAAAGTGAACAGTGAACATAATTGATAGATAGATGGATAGATATATATATAGATAGATAGATAGATAGATAGATAGATAGATAGATAGATAGATAGATAAAATGAAATAGCCTGTTGTCAAATGAAACATATGATAGCTAAAGTGAACAGTGAAAATGACAGAGAGAGAGAGAGGGGGGGGGGATACAGACAGACAGACAGAGAGCGAGAGACAGAGAGAGAGAGAGGGAGGGATAGAGAGAGAGACAGAGACAGAGAGAGGGAGAGACCGAGGGGAGGGGGGTGAGAGAGAGACAGAGCGAGAGGGAGAGAGAGAGACAGAGCGAGAGGGGGAGAGAGAGACAGAGCGAGAGTGAGAGAGAGAGACAGAGCAAGAGGGAGAGAGATAGACAGAGCGAGAGTGAGAGAGAGAGACAGAGCGAGAGGGAGAGAGAGAGACAGAGCGAGAGTGAGAGAGAGAGAGACAGAGCAAGAGGGAGAGAGAGAGACAGAGCGAGAGTGAGAGAGAGAGACAGAGCGAGAGGGAGAGAGAGAGACAGAGTAAGAGGGAGAGAGAGAGACAGAGTAAGAGGGAGAGAGAGAGACAGAGCAAGAGTGAGAGAGAGAGACAGAGCGAGAGGGAGAGAGAGAGACAGAGTGAGAGGGAGAGAGAGAGACAGAGCGAGAGGGAGAGAGAGACAGAGCGAGAGGGAGAGAGAGAGACAGAGCAAGAGGGAGAGAGAGAGACAGAGCGAGAGGGAGAGAGAGAGAGAGCGAGAGGGAGAGAGAGAGACAGAGCGAGAGGGAGAGAGAGAGAGAGAGCGAGAGGAAGAGAGAGAGACAGAGCGAGAGGGAGAGAGAGAGATAAGGAGATAGATAGATAGATAGATAGATAGATAAAGCAAAATCAAATCAAATCAAAATAGAATAAAACGAAATAAAATGAATCGAAATAGAATAGAATAAAATAATGTATTATAATTTCGGTTCAAAATAAAGTGAACTCAGCTTTTTTTTTTTTTTTTTTTTCCTCCACCACCAAGCCTATCCACTGTTCACAAGTTGTTGATGCAATGAATATGGGCCCTTCCATTCACGCATGAGTTCATGTGTTTACTCCATACTCTATTACACTTGAAAAGGGCAGAGCAATTGCTTCAAGATACTTTCAAAATCAAAGACAGACAGAAAGAAAAACAAAAACAAAAAAAAACAAAAAAAAAAACCCGCCACCATACATTTCCACGTATGGCGCCCACGTTGGGAGTTTTGTATGGGTGTGTGGGTGTGCGGGTGAGGGACAGGGGTGCGGCGAATGCGTGGAGCGGGTGCCAAGTGAGGGGGCGGGGACTGGGTGTGAAGGGGGAGGTTTTGTCAAGACCTCTCGATAAGCCTGGTGCATGTGTACGAGTGGGTGATTGGTGAGTGTGTGTGTGTGTGTGTGTGTGTGTGTGTGTGTGTTGGGTATGTGTGTGTGTGTGTGTGTGTGTGTGTGTGTGTGTGTGTGTGTTGGGTATGTGTGCAGTGTGTGTGTGTGTGTGTGTGTGTGTGTTGGGTATGTGTGCAGTGTGTGTGTGTGTGTGTGTGTGTGTGTGTGTGTGTGTGTGTGTGTGTGTGTGAGATTGTCTGTTGCAAACTGTACAACAGAGCTGTAATCTTCGAAACGGGATGCCACATGACAGCTGCTGTCAAAAGCATTGTTGCGTGTTAGTGTTACACGAAGACAGAGAGGCACACACACACACACACACACACACACACACACACACACACACACACACACACACACACACACACACACACACAGAGAGAGAGAGACTTGAAACTTGAAATAGTTTATTGTCATTGCCTACAAAAAGGTCTTTTGACAAGGGGGTCGGGGGGATGACATTTGTTTCAATGCCAACTGATCATATATTCCCATAATGATCAAATAATTTATCTACATTGAAGATAAATAAAGATTAGCAGCACACTTACAACACACTATGCAAAGAAATGAAACAAACAATCAAACAAGAGACAATAAAAACATTCATGAAATACTTGGTGATTTGACCATCCATTCACACGTTATTTCTTGTTGTCTGTACTTTCCTTTAAGATCAATTCAGTATCAACATCAACCATGGTTAACTACCTTCAAATTCATTGTTTTGATTATTGTTAAGAAAAACCTTGTCTAATTTTTTTTGGTGCCTCTGCGATGAACTTAGCAACTGATCTAATTACAATATCATCCTCAGACGATAAAACAGTAACTACATCGTGCGTTCTAGCTATATTTGAATCAAAAAGTTTACATTTTTCTCGCACAACCTCATAAGCTTTACACTGAAAGAGAAAATCTTTTTCATCATCAATTTGGAATCCACATGCAGGGCAGGGTAGTTCTGTGGAGGTCCTGAGTTAACTCACTCAGTACGGCCAGTCCTCTCTTCTCCTCTACACAGACCCCTCGGATGTCCAGTGGATGAATGACCCAACCTTTAGCTTCCGTCGTCAGAATTGTGGTATTCTTTGTCAACATTCACCTCTTCAGTATAAGAGCCTTCCGCTTGCAGTATTTTGATGATGGTAACGGGTGAAACGCTGTTAACGTCGTCTCTTTCGCCGTTCGTATGGAGAGAGTTAAAACCATTTCTTATTTGCGTTAAAACCAAGTGTCCTTGATTTAAACCTTGCATAACTAATTCTGTGCCATTTGTCTGTAATAACATTTTTTTTAAAATTACAGGCTGAAATACATTCTTAAATGAGATAAACCAACTTTAGCTTTCTTTGCTTTCCATATCCGAGTGCCAGTTTTGTTTAAAAGAGCAAATGAGTCTGTCTTTAAATTCTGAGATAAACTGCTGTTCATTTCCTACTCCCTGTGACAACCACACAATTCCAAAACCATGTTCTGATAAAAACTTCTTTGCTCTATGAGCCCAGTTTTCTTTCCCTAACTCTAATTGTACATACATCATATCATAGGCCTGCCTACAAAGACGTGTTTGTGTAAGCTTCAACAGTTTCAATCAGTACTTTATGCACCTTACATACGTTTTTGCATACAAAGGATATCTTCCCTTTTCTCCGTATAAAACTGTGTTGGATTAATGTATTGGTCACATTAAGAAAACATTTAATAGCATAAGTATGTACTTTCCCAATCTGCGAATTCACATTTAGTCCCCAAATTTCACATGCGTATGTAATTGAAGGTTCCATCTGTGTGTCGAATAGTTTCCAAAACAAACAACAATCAAAAGCGTTGAGCTTTCTTAAAGTTTTCAAAATTCCAGTGACGCCCTTTTTCCCTTCACTACACGAATCTTCCCATGCATAATTCAAACTTAATTTTGTTGAAAATATCATTCCTAAGTATTTATATGAATTAACCACTCTAACTTCTGAACTTCCATAATACCATTTTTCGTGCACTGAGAAGTGTCCACCCATTCTAAAAACCATAATGTTAGTCTTATCCAAGTTCACTGTCAAACCTAAACGATCTGCTTCTTCTTCTAAGGCATATAATTGATTCTGCAAACCTTTAACTGTTCCAGATAAAAGAATAACATCATCAGCAAAAAGAAGTAAAAAATATTTCAACAGCTCCAGGTATCAGCTGAATACCATGTCTACCTCTGTTGGACAGTTCCACAGCAGTTCATTGATAAAAAAAAATAAAAAAAATAAAAAAGAAGAAGAAGAAAATAACTGAGGGCTCAGAAGACAGCCTTCTTTCACTCCATTCTGGATGCAGCACAGGTCAGATCACCAGGTGTACATGTGGACAGTGCAGCACTGGTCAGTTCACCAGGTGTACATGTGAACGATACAGCACTGGTCAGTTCACCAGGTGTACATGTGAACGATACAGCACTGGTCAGTTCACCAGGTGTACATGTGAACAGTGCAGTACTGGTCAGTTCACCAGGTGTACATGTGAACGATACAGCACTGGTCAGTTCACCAGGTGTACATGTGAACGATGCAGCACTGGTCAGTTCACCAGGTGTATATGTGAACAGTGCAGCACTGGTCAGTTCACCAGGTGTACATGTGGACAGTGCAGCACTGGTCAGTTCACCAGGTGTACATGTGAACGATGCAGCACTGGTCAGTTCACCAGGTGTACATGTGAACGATACAGCACTGGTCAGTTCACCAGGTGTACATGTGAACGATACAGCACTGGTCAGTTCACCAGGTGTACATGTGGACAGTGCAGCACTGGTCAGTTCACCAGGTGTACATGTGAACGATACAGCACTGGTCAGTTCACCAGGTGTACATGTGGACAGTGCAGCACTGGTCAGTTCACCAGGTGTACATGTGGACAGTGCAGCACTGGTCAGTTCACCAGGTGTACATGTGGACAGTGCAGCACTGGTCAGTTCACCAGGTGTACATGTGGACAGTGCAGCACTGGTCAGTTCACCAGGTGTACATGTGGACAGTGCAGCACTGGTCAGTTCACCAGGTGTACATGTGGACAGTGCAGCACTGGTCAGTTCACCAGGTGTACATGTGGACAGCGCAGCACTGGTCATTTCACCAGGTGTACATGTGGACAGTGCAGCACTGGTCAGTTCACCAAGTGTACATGTGGACAGTGCAGCACTGGTCAGTTCACCAGGTGTACATGTGAACGATGCAGTACTGGTCAGTTCACCAGGTGTACATGTGAACGATGGTGCTGAAGAGGAATACAGACACGAAGTTGCACAGTTTAGCTGAACGACCTGGTGGTGGGCCAGGAGGGGTGGGGGGGTACATTTAAGAGACCATCGTACCTGCAGATAATGGTGTACCTGTGGGTAAATCTACTTGAGGCAAGGCGAACGGGTATTGCCTCATGTAGATTTATCCGCATGTACGCCTTTACCTGCATGTACGGTGGTCTCTTAAATATCAGCCCTACTGGCCAGAGCCCTTGAGGACCAGTTGCTGAGGTGTGGTCCTTGTGAGACAGAAAGACAGACCTGAGTCAGACACATTTGTGTTTGTATTACTCTTTTTTGTCACAGCAGATTTCTCTGTGTGAAATTCGGGCTGCTCTCCCCAGGGAGAGTGCGTCGCTACACTGAAAGCACCACCTATTCTTTTTATTTTTTTCTACTTGCTATTTTTATTTGTTTCCCAATCTAAGTGGATTTTTCTACAGAATTTTTCCAAGGACAATCCTTTTGTTGCCGTGGGTTCTTTTATGTACGCTAAATGCATGCAGCATACGGGACCTCTGTTTATCGTCTTATCCGAATGACTAGCATCCAGACCACTACTCAAGGTCTAGTGGCGCGTGATAAAATACTGGCGACTGCCGGTGTGTTTCAAACCAGTGCGCTCAGATTCTCTCGCTTCCTAGGCGGACGCTTTACCTCTAGACCAACACTCCACTGACGGCCTTTGAGGTCAAGTTTTTTTTGTTTGTTTGTTTTGTTGTTGTTTTTTTTTGGGGGGGATTTGTTTGTTTGTTTGTTTGTTTTTGTTTTTCTTGTAAGGGGAACAGAAGAAAAGAAAGAGAAGCACCCGTAGGTGCTGGGGAGGACCCAGAGAAGCACTATCTCCACCCGCCCTTGGAACAATCCTGCACCACCCTTGGAGGCCTGCGCTGTCTTCACGATGGGTGCAGGCACGCACAGGACACTCCAGTAAGAATTCAAGGGACATAACTGCTCCCGAACAGAGGCAAAAGAGACCACAGGATGCAACTCGCGACAGCCTTGAAAGAAGTATCCCCATGGGTGTACCAGGCAGTATCCCATGGCTGCAGAGTCCACCGGCTGTAAGGGGAACAGAAGTACAGTGCTGAGATAAACACTTTTTTTTTTCTGCCCCATCATCTGCACCGTTTCAGTGGCATTACTCCCACGCCGCTCATTTAGATTCCCCCATACACGGCCACACCCGGGTTCGTCCGTCGCAGTTCCAGCGTCGGCAGTCCACAGGGAACCATCGGTGTTAGGTCGCCAGGAGGCCACACACCAGAGGAGACCCTGCACTGCTGCTGAGTCACTTCGGTGGTGTTCAGTGGAGTTAAACACATTTTGACTGACGACCTTTGAGGGCAAGTTTTTTGGCTTTCTTTGTTTTGGTTTTGTTTGTTTTTTCTAAGGGGAACAAAAACACAGACCTGTGTTAAAGACAAAGACATCTTGACTGATGTCCTTTTATTCTAAGGGGAACAGAAAGACAGAGAAGCCAACCTGATCCTCTCTCTCTCCCTTGATGGATCCCCCTCAGTATCACTGTCGGTGCATCTTCCTGTTATAGCGAGTAGCAGGCTTATCAGACAGCGATCTGTGCATGTTGTTCACCACGTTCGAACACACACAAATAACCCCCATCCGAACCCCACCCCACGCCTCTCCCCCACACACATCACCAAAACATTAAAAAACAAAAAATAAATAAATAAAATAAAATAAACAAAAAATGAAGGGGGTGGGGGGAACTGGGAAGCAACAAAGCCCAAAAGCATTTTGGAAAACTCTGCCCTTGTCCCGTCCCCTCCTCGCGCTCTCTCTCTCTCTGTCCCTCCCCCCCTCTCTCTCTCCCCCTCCCCCTTTCTCTCCCTCCCCCTCTCCCTCCCTCCCCCATCTCTCCCTCCCCTCTCTCTCCCTCCCCCTTTCTCTCCCTCCCCCTTTCTCTCCCTTACCCTCTCTCTCCCTCCCCCTCTCTCTCCCTTACCCTCTCTCTCCCTCCCCCTCTGTCTCCCTCCCCCTCTCTCTCCCTCCCCCTCTCTCTCCCTTACCCTCTTTCTCCCTCCCCCTCTCTCTCCCTCCCCCTCTGTCTCCCTCCTCCTCTCTCTCCCTCCTCCCCCTGTCTCCCTCCCCCTCTCTTTCCCCCCCTCTCTCCCTGCCCCCTCTCTCTCCCTCCCCCCTCTCGCTCCCTCCCCTCTCTCCCTCCCCCCCCTCTCTCTCCCTCCCCCTCTCTCCCTCTCCCTCCCTCTCTCTCTCGATTATTTTTTCCGTCTCTCCCATTCCCTCACTTTCTTTCTCCCACTGTCTTGCCCATGTCTCTCTCACTTTCAACAACTCTTCTTCCTCTTCCCTCTTCCTCCCCCCTCCCTCAGCACTCCCCACCCTACTGCCCCGCACCTCCTCCCCCCGACCCCCCGCCCCTCTTCCTCCAACCAACTTCCCATCACACGAGGTCACACGTTTACAACGTCACCAATTAGTTAACCCGTCGTTCCGCCAGAGAGAGAGAGAAAGAGAGAGAGAGAGAGAGAGCAGGTAAACATGACGCAATGTCTGGTGCTGGCCACCTCCTCCACAACCACCACCACCACCACCACCACCACCATTACCCACACCTCTCACCCCCCCTCCCCGACCCTACCCCCCCCCCCGCCCCCCGCCCCCACCCCCTTACCCCCGCAACACCCCCACTCAACACCCAGCGCCTTCCCCATCCCACTGCACACATCCCCCTACACTGCCCTAAATGGAAAAAAAAAGGGGGTTGCAAAAGAAAGGTGAGCAAGGTATCCACTTTTGTCCCACCCCTCCCCTGTTTGTTGTTTTCTGGTTTTTTGTTTGTTTTTTATGGTGTTGTTTATTTTTGTTTTCCCCTCAGGGGGGCGGGGGAGGGGAGATTCGGATGTGGGTTATTTGTTTTGTTGTTTTGTTGTTGTTTTTCTCCCCGCCCCTACCGCCTCTCTCAACAGTTTTATTCAGACAGTGGCACACACTTTATTTGTTCGAACGCAGTGACGTCTCCCTGAGAAACTGACACTGAAAACCGTCTCTCCAATGCCGCCTACGTACCGTCTCTCCAATACCTACGTACCGTCTCTCCAATACCTACGTACCGTCTCTCCAATGCCTACGTACCGTCTCTCCAATGCCGCCTACGTACCGTCTCTCCAATGCCGCCTACGTACCGTCTCTCCAATGCTGCCTACGTACCGTCTCTCCAATACCTACGTACCGTCTCTCCAATACCTACGTACCCTCTCCAATACCTACGTACCCTCTCCAATACCTACGTACCGTCTCTCCAATGCCTACGTACCGTCTCTCCAATGCCACCTACGTACCGTCTCTCCAATGCTGCCTACGTACCGTCTCTCCAATGCCGCCTACGTACCGTCTCTCCAATGCCGCCTACGTACCGTCTCTCCAATGCCACCTACGTACCGTCTCTCCAATGCCGCCTACGTACCGTCTCTCCAATGCCTACGTACCGTCTCTCCAATACCTACGTACCGTCTCTCCAATGCCGCCTACGTACCGTCTCTCCAATGCCTACGTACCCTCTCCAATACCTACGTACCGTCTCTCCAATACCTACGTACCCTCTCTCCAATGCCTACGTACCGTCTCTCCAATGCCACCTACGTACCGTCTCTCCAATGCCTACGTACCGTCTCTCCAATGCCTATATACCGTCTCTCCAATACCTACGTACCGTCTCTCCAATGCCTACGTACCGTCTCTCCAATGCCACCTACGTACCGTCTCTCCCTACGTACCGTCTCTCCAATGCCACCTATATACCGTCTCTCCGGAAACACACACACTCCCTGGTCTCAGCTTTCCCTGCCATCGTCACCCACGAAAGCAAGCACAGCCTTCTCCCAGCAAGCAGTCAATGAACGCTGGGTCGCCACCAGGTCACGCACTGAAGGAGACCCAACTCCTGTTTGTGTTCAGTGCGCTTGAGTAGGCGGTGAACAACGGCCGCGTTGTTTCCTAACGTGCACACATGTACAGAATCACTGTCTGATAAGCCTGCTACTCACGATAACAGGAAGATGCACCCACAGTGATACTGAGGAGGATTCATCAAGGGGAGAGAGAGGATCAGGTTGGCTTCTCTGTCTTTCTGTTCCCCTTAGAAATTATTATAAAAAAAAACCCCACTTGATCTGAAAGGGCATCAGTCAAAATGTGTTAAACTCAGCTCTATGTTTCTATGCCTCCTGCCCCCCCCCCCTTCACTCTCGCCCCCTCTCCCCCTTATCTCTCTCCCCAGCCTGTCTGTCTGTCTGTCTCTCTCTCATTTCATCTTTTCTTTACTCTCTTCACTCTCGGGAAAAAGCAGTCTTGTTATTTGTGCTTTATCTCAATACCCCGGAAAAAAAATTTTTTTTTCGTTCGTTCGTTCGTTTGTTCTTTCTCTCTCTTTCTCCTTCTCTCACTTTCTTTCTCTATGTATCTGTGTCTCCCCGCCTCTCTCTTCCCCCCCTCTCCCCCTCCCCTCTCTCTCTCTGTCTCTGACTCCCTCTCTCTCCCAATCTTCCCCCCCCCCTCCGTTGCTTGCCTGTTATGGTGCACTCAGGGGAGATGGGGGGGGGGGGGGGGGGTGGGGGGGGGGGGGGGGGGGGGGGCAGGGGGCGTTAAAACGGTTGAGTGAGTGAGACACGTGTAGCTTGACGGTGACCTAAGTATGGGTTGTGCATGACCACATGACAACTCACCCGTCTTCTGCAGTCTGTCTCCATGTCTGTCCCTCTCTTTCTTTGCCTCTCTCTCTCTCTCTGCTTCTCCACCCAGCACAGATGGTGTGTGTGTGTGTGTGTGTGTGTGTGTGTGTGTGTGTGTGTGTGTGTGTGTGGTCATATAAGGAGAGTTAACATCAACGAACAGTAAAACAAAAACAAATATGGGTAGGAAATAAAAGAACCAGAGGGAGGGGAGTTTGGCGAGACAGACGCAGGCGAGAGAAGAGAGAGAGGTGGGGGCGAGTCGGGCAGAGGGGCCGACAAGGAAAGTTCTTTTTCCTCAGGGGGGGGGGGGGGGGGGGGGGGGATGGGGGGGGGGGGTGAGTGAAACTGAAGTGCACATACACCCCACATCTTGAAGGCGGAAAAAGAGGGGCGGGAGGGGAGGGAGGGGGGGACAAGGCTGAAAAAAAAGAATTAAAAAAAGGGTGCATAACATAATGTGGCAAACGTGTGGGCGGTAAGAGGCGGAGACAAGTGTCATGTAAAGCGTCGCTCTCTTTACGACACCCCTCCCTCTCCGCCCCCACGGAGCGCCAACCCCCCACTCCCACTCCCACCCTCTCTCCTCCCTCCCTCCTGTCAGTGTGTGAAACAAGAAGAAAAAAGAAAGGGGTGGAGGTGGTGGAGAGAAAAGACAGATTGGTTATGAAGAACGCAGACAGTGGAAGTGCCCCGCGGATTCACTCACTCACTCTCACTTCCACCGGCTTACTCTGACGAGAGCAGGTAGCTGTGAAACATCTGTGACTTTTTTTCTGTTTGGTTTTCTTTCTTCGCTTCCGTTTTCGTTCCCGTCGTTCCCCGTGGGTTCTGCCTGGTGACGTGACCAGCGTGGCCTGAGTGTTGGACTTGGTGGTCCGGCGTCCTGCGACACACGAGGCATGTCTTAGTGCTCCAGGTCGTTAGGCCAGCAGCCTCAGGGCGTCGCTCCATGGCCTGTTGACCGTCTGCAGGTCCTTGTCCTCGTCTTGCTCCAGTTCTTTGGCCGTCCCCATCGCTAGGTTCTGCCCCTGAAGAACTCGGCTGGCAAGGCGTGTTTGCAGAATCGCATGCAAGTGGAAAGAGAGAGAGAGAGAGAGGAGGCTTTGTTTGTGAGTGAAGTGCCCGCTTCTTTGTGTTTGACTTGTGTGGAATTGTGTTGTTTTACGGAGTGAAGTACCAGCAGAGAGACGCGGGGATCAGACAGTTGGTTTCCAACGGTCAGCACTGAGCTGTCAACATACACGTCTGCTGTGTTACAAGGTATTCACGGAACTGTTGATCAGCAGCTGTTGTTTTCTCGGGTTTTGATTTTCTGCTGTTTTTAGGGGTGGACACGGGGCATGGGGGGGGAGGGGAGGGGGTGTGGAGGGGAGGGGATGGTGGGGGGAGGGGGGAGGGGACAAGACCAAAGAGGAGGATGCTTATGCGCATGCATGCAAACGCAAACGTACACACATGCACGCACGTACACATGCCCACACACGCGTAAACGAACGCATATGCATTCCCACACTTATAGTCTGCTTGTTTTGGGGGGTGGGTTTTTTTTTCTGTCTGAACTTGCTGCCATGTGCCGGTGACAGTGCGTGGTAGCATCCTGCCCGCGCTGAGCATCGCTGGCTGGTGTATCTGGTGGCCAGGTAATCGTCACCTCGCCCTTCACTTCAACATGGGGGAGTGATTTCATTCGATGAGTTGAAGAGGAATCTCCACACATCGTTGGTGAGACCCGGCACTTACCCCCACGTCCTTCACAGCAGTCTGTACCTTCAGTACTTCAAACTTTACCCCCACGTCCTTCACAGCAGTCTGTACCGACAGTGCTTCAAACTTTACCCCCACGTCCTTCACAGCAGTCTGTACCGACAGTGCTTCAAACTTTACCCCCACGTCCTTCACAGCAGTCTGTACCGACAGTGCTCCAAATTTTACTCCCAACGTCCTTCACAGCAGTCTGTACCGACAATGTTTCAAACTTTACCCCCACGTCCTTCACAGCAGTCTGTACCGACAATGTTTCAAACTTTACCCCCACGTCCTTCACAGCAGTCTGTACCGACAATGGTTCAAACTTTACCCCAACGTCCTTTGCAGCAGTCTGTACCGACAGTGCTTCAAAGTTTACCCCCACGTCCTTCACAGCACTCTGTACCGACAGTGTTTCAAACTTTACTCCCAACGTCCTTCACAGCAGTCTGTACCGACAGTACTTCAAACTTTACCCCCACGTCCTTCACAGCAGTCTGTACCGACAGTACTTCAAACGTTACCCCAACGTCCTTCACAGCAGTCTGTACCGACAGGGCTTCAAACCTTACCCCCACGTCCTTCACAGCAGTCTGTACCGACAGTGCTTCAAACTTTACCCCCACGTCCTTCACAGCAGTCTGTACCGACAGTGCTTCAAACTTTACCCCCACGTCCTTCACAGCAGTCTGTACCGACAGTACTTCAAACTTTACCCCCACGTCCTTCACAGCAGTCTGTACCGACAATGTTTCAAACTTTACTCCCAACGTCCTTCACAGCAGTCTGTACCGACAATGTTTCAAACTTTACCCCCACGTCCTTCACAGCAGTCTGTACCGACAATGTTTCAAACTTTACTCCCAACGTCCTTCACAGCAGTCTGTACCGACAGTGCTTCAAACTTTACCCCCACGTCCTTCACAGCAGTCTGTACCGACAGTGCTTCAAACTTTACCCCCACGTCCTTCACAGCAGTCTGTACCGACAGGGCTTCAGAAATGTACAATGATAATTGAACATATTATACTACTTGACCAATATGATCTGGATGATCAGAAAACATGTACAACGATTATTGAACATATTATGCTCCTTGACCAATATGATCTGAATGAACAGAAAACCTAAATACTAAAGTTCTGGAATACTTTTTATGTAAACAAAAATAATGATGATAATTAAAAAAAAGAACAAAAGAACAAGAACAAAAAACCCAGTAATCTCTCAAAATAAACCCAGTGTATATTATCAATCCTCCATTTGGGATCTCCTTGCAAATGTTGCAAATATACTGTTCGCATAATTATCTTCAGACTCGTGAATGTCTGATTGTGTAGATATTAGTTTATTTATGTGTTTATTTCTGATGACGGTTAAGCATGCATGGTGTTTATTCCTGATGACGGTAAAGCACCTGACATGACACAAACATGCATGGTGTTTATTACTGATGACGGTAAAGCACCCGACATGACACAGACATGCATGGTGTTTATTCCTGATGACGGTAAAGCACCCGACATGACACAACATGCATGGTGTTTATTCCTGATGACGGTAAAGCACCCGACATGACACAAACATGCATGGTGTTTATTTCTGATGACGGTAAAGCACCCGACATGGCAGAAACATGCATGGTGTTTATTTCTGATGACGGTAAAGCACCCGGCATGACACAAACATGCATGGTGTTTATTACTGATGACGGTAAAGCACCCGACATGACACAAACATGCATGGTGTTTATTACTGATGATGGTAAAGCACCCGACATGACACAAACATGCATGGTGTTTATTACTGATGACGGTAAAGCACCCGACATGGCAGAAACATGCATGGTGTTTATTTCTGATGACGGTAAAGCACCCGACAGAACACAAACATGCATGGTGTTTATTTCTGATGACGGTAAAGCACCCGACATGACACAGACATGCATGGTGTTTATTACTGATGACGGTAAAGCACCCGACATGACACAGACATGTATGGTATTTATTTCTGACGGTAAAGCACCCGACATGACAGAAACATGCATGGTGTTTATTTCTGATGACGGTAAAGCACCCGACATGACACAGACATGCATGGTGTTTATTTCTGATGACGGTAAAGCACCCGACAGAACACAAACATGCATGGTGTTTATTCCTGATGACGGTAAAGCACCCGACATGACACAAACATGCATGGTGTTTATTCCTGATGACGGTAAAGCACCCGACATGACACAGACATGTATGG
Organism: Babylonia areolata; assembly: GCF_041734735.1. NCBI lineage: Eukaryota > Metazoa > Mollusca > Gastropoda > Neogastropoda > Buccinidae > Babylonia > Babylonia areolata. The sequence goes on along the minus strand of NC_134895.1, from coordinate 6,407,590 downwards.
TGTTTATTTCTGACGGTAAAGCACCCGACATGACACAACATGCATGGTGTTTATTTCTGATGACGGTAAAGCACCCGACATGACACAACATGCATGGTGTTTATTACTGATGACCTTAAAGCACCCGACATGACACAAACATGCATGGTGTTTATTCCTGATGACGGTAAAGCACCCGACATGACACAGACATGCATGGTGTTTATTCCTGATGACGGTAAAGCACCCGACATGACACAAACATGCATGGTGTTTATTCCTGATGACGGTAAAGCACCCGACATGACACAAACATGCATGTTGTTTATTCCTGATGACGGTAAAGCACCCGACATGACACAGACATGCATGGTGTTTATTTCTGATGACGGTAAAGCACCCGACATGACACAAACATGCATGGTGTTTATTTCTGATGACGGTAAAGCACCCGACATGACACAAACATGTATGGTGTTTATTTCTGATGACGGTAAAGCACCCGACATGACACAAACATGTATGGTGTTTATTTCTGATGACGGTAAAGCACCCGACATGACACAACATGCATGGTGTTTATTACTGATGACCTTAAAGCACCCGACATGACACAAACATGCATGGTGTTTATTCCTGATGACGGTAAAGCACCCGACATGACACAGACATGTATGGTGTTTATTTCTGATGACGGTAAAGCACCCGACATGACACAGACATGTATGGTGTTTATTTCTGATGACGGTAAAGCACCCGACATGACACAGACATGTATGGTGTTTATTCCTGATGACGGTAAAGCACCCGACATGACACAGACATGTATGGTGTTTATTCCTGATGACGGTAAAGCACCCGACATGACACAGACATGTATGGTGTTTATTTCTGATGACGGTAAAGCACCCGACATGACACAGACATGTATGGTGTTTATTCCTGATGACGGTAAAGCACCCGACATGACACAAACATGTATGGTGTTTATTTCTGATGACGGTAAAGCACCCGACATGACACAGACATGCATGGTGTTTATTTCTGATGACGGTAAAGCACCCGACATGACACAGACATGTATGGTGTTTATTTCTGATGACGGTAAAGCACCCGACATGACACAACATGCATGGTGTTTATTTCTGATGACGGTAAAGCACCCGACATGATACAATATGCATGGGTCCTACACACGGACCGTTTTTGTTTTTTTTATTCCCCGCTCCGACTTTGAATGGTAATATGGGTGCTAGTCTTTCGGAGGAGACTTCAAAGCGAGGTCCAGTGTACAGCAAACACGTAAAAGAACTCATGGCAGCGAGAGGGTTGTCCCTGGCAAAATTCTGAAGAAGAAGCCACTTTGAACGGTACACTGGCAGACAGGTGGAAAAAATGGGTGGCGCTGCACTGTGGCGACACGCTCTCCTTGAGGACAGCACAGACATCGGTGACAAAAAGGAATAGTCTGCTATACAGTACATACAATGCAGTATGTGTATGCGCAGTTTGAAGATGGTTTCCTGGCGTTGGGATGCCCCATGGATCGATGAACTAGGGAAGAAAGGCCACACCTGACTGATAATTATTATTATTATTATTATTATTATTAATATGCACAAGATTCAGCGCTATATAAATACCATTATTATTATTATGCACAAGATTCAGCGCTATATAAATACCATTATTATTATTATGCACAAGATTCAGCGCTATATAAATACCATTATTATTATATTATTATTATGCACAAGATTCAGCGCCATATAAATACCATTATTATTATTATGCACAAGATTCAGCGCTATATAAATACCATTATTATTATTATTATGCACAAGATTCAGCACTATATAAATACCATTATTATTATTATTATGCACAAGATTCAGCACTATATAAATACCATTATTATTATTATGCACAAGATTCAGCGCTATATAAATACCATTATTATTATTATGCACAAGATTCAGCGCCATATAAATACCATTATTATTATTATGCACAAGATTCAGCGCTATATAAATACCATTATTATTATTATTATTATGCACAAGATTCAGCACTATATAAATACCATTATTATTATTATGCACAAGATTCAGCGCTATATAAATACCATTATTATTATTATGCACAAGATTCAGCGCCATATAAATACCATTATTATTATTATGCACAAGATTCAGCGCTATATAAATACCATTATTATTATTATTATAACTAGATACCACTCAAGTTCGTCTCGGATCTCAGCATTTCGTACTGCCCACCACCATAATTCAAGAGACTGGCCACAAGGTTATATATCACCATAAAAGATTTTTTTTTCAGTGATACAAATCTGATGGCAGAATTAATAATTACTCTCATGGAAGGTTTTTTTTTTTATTTGTTTGTTTGCTTGTTTTGTTGTTGTTGTTTGTTTTTGGAAAGAGGTCTTTGATGAGTTTGATCACTTTCTATAACATTCTGACTAGGAGAAGACTTGGGTTTTGCAACAGCCCAGTACCGATTCAGGTTGATTGGGGTTTGTTTGTTTTTTTCTGTTTGTTTTTTGTTGTTTTTTTTTTTTTTTTTTTTGTTTTTTTTTTTGGGGGGGTTCTGTCGCATATTATACATATTATACACCTCCCCCTCCATCCTCACCCCCCGACACAGATACACAGCGAAAGAAGAGTCAAGGGAAGAACATAAACACGAAAGGCGACACCCGACACCAAGGTCTGCATACAGTGAAGGAAGATGAACTCTGCTTACTTTTCACACCAAGGACTGCACAGACAACGTGAAGGAAGATGAACTCTGCTTACTTTTCACACCAAGGACTGCACAGACAACGTGAAGGAAGATGAACTCTGCTTACTTTTCACACCAAGGACTGCACAGACAGTGAAGGAAGATGAACTCTGCTTACTTTTCACACCAAGGACTGCACAGACAACGTGAAGGAAGATGAACTCTGCTTACTTTTCACACCAAGGACTGCACAGACAGTGGAGGAAGATTAACTCTGCTTACTTTTCACACCAAGGACTGCACAGACAGTGAAGGAAGATGAACTCTGCTTACTTTTCACACCAAGGACTGCACAGACAACGTGAAGGAAGATGAACTCTGCTTACTTTTCACACCAAGGACTGCACAGACAGTGGAGGAAGATTAACTCTGCTTACTTTTCACTATGTCATGACTTGCCACACACGACGAAAGAGAGAGAGAGAGAGAGAGAGAGAGAGAGAGGGAAGGAGACTGAGATGTTTTATTCATTTTAGGCCTAGACCCCTCATGAAGGGGAATGGGAACAGATAAACAATGATTTGTAATATTGATTATTGCTATGGAAACAAAATTCAAAACAAACATCAACAATACAACGATGGAAATATAATTATCAATTATAAGCATTAAGGACACAGAGAGAGAGAGAGAGAGAGAGAGAGAGAGAGAGAGAGAGAGGGTTGGACGTTATGCGTGCATTTTCTTTCTCAGATCAGACATTTAAAAAAAATGAGTGGTTCCAAGCTCCACATTATAAGTTTTCAGTTTCAGTTTCAGGGAGGTAGCAAAGAGTGCACACCGATGTCTACAAGCTGCACCACATCATCTGCTTAAAACACAGGATCAACTGATTGACTGCCAGTAAAACACAGAATCAACTGATTGACTGCCAGTAAAACACAGAATCAACTGATTGACTGCCAGTAAAACACAGGATCAACTGACTGACTGCCAATAAAACATAGGATTAACTGATTGACTGCCAATAAAACACAGGATCAACTGATTGACTGCCAGTAAAACACAGAATCAACTGATTGACTGCCAGTAAAACACAGAATCAACTGATTGACTGCCAGTAAAACACAGGATCAACTGATTGACTGCCAGTAAAACACAGTAAAACACGGGATCAACTGATTGATTGCCAATAAAGCACAGGATCAACTGATTGACTGCCAGTAAAACACAGTAAAACACAGGATCAACTGATTGACTGCCAATAAAACACAGGATCAACTGATTGACTGCCAGTAAAACACAGGATCAACTGATTGACTGCCAATAAAACACAGGATCAACTGATTGACTGCCAATAAAACATAGGATTAACTGATTGACTGCCAATAAAACACAGGATCAACTGATTGACTGCCAATAAAACATAGGATCAACTGATTGACTGCCAATAAAACACAGGATCAACTGATTGACTGCCAATAAAACACAGGATCAACTGATTGACTGCCAATAAAGCACAGGATCAACTGATTGACTGCCAATAAAGCACAGGATCATCTGATTGACTGCCAATAAAACACAGGATCAACTGATTGACTGCCAATAAAGCACAGGATCTGATTGACTGCCAATAAAGCACAGGATCAACTGATTGACTGCCAATAAAACACAGGATCAACTGATTGACTGCCAATAAAACACAGGATCAACTGATTGACTGCCAATATTGACTGCCAATAAAACAGGATTAATTGACTGACTGCCAATAAAGCACAGGATTAATTGATTGACTGCCAATAAAACACAGGATCAACTGATTGACTGCCAATAAAACACAGGATTAATTGATTGACTGCCAATAAAACACAGGATCGACTGACTGACTGCCAATAAAACACAGGATCAACTGATTGACTGCCAGTAAAACACAGGATTAATTGATTGACTGCCAACATTGACTGCCAATAAAACACAGGATCAACTGATTGACTGCCAATAAAACACAGGATTAATTGATTGACTGCCAACATGACTGCCAATAAAACACAGGATCAACTGATTGACTGCCAATAAAACACAGGATTAATTGATTGACTGCCAACATTGACTGCCAATAAAACACAGGATCAACTGATTGACTGCCAATAAAACACAGGATCAACTGATTGACTGCCAATAAAACACAGGATTAACTGATTGACTGCCAATAAAACACAGGATCAACTGATTGACTGCCAATAAAGCACAGGATTAACTGATTGACTGCCAATAAAACACAGGATCAACTGATTGACTGCCAATAAAGCACAGGATTAACTGATTGACTGCCAATAAAACACAGGATCAACTGATTGACTGCCAATAAAGCACAGGATTAATTGATTGACTGCCAGTAAAACACAGGATCAACTGATTGACTGCCAATAAAGCACAGGATTAATTGATTGACTGCCAGTAAAACACAGGATCAACTGATTGACTGCCAATAAAGCACAGGATCAACTGATTGACTGCCAGTAAAACACAGGATCAACTGATTGACTGCCAATAAAACACAGGATCAACTGATTGACTGCCAATAAAACATAGGATTAACTGATTGACTGCCAATAAAACACAGGATCAACTGATTGACTGCCAATAAAACATAGGATCAACTGACTGACTGCCAATAAAGCACAGGATCAACTGACTGACTGCCAATAAAACACAGGATCAACTGACTGACTGCCAATAAAGCACAGGATCAACTGATTGACTGCCAATAAAACACAGGATCAACTGATTGACTGCCAACATTGACTGCCAATAAAGCACAGGATCAACTGATTGACTGCCAACATTGACTGCCAATAAAGCACAGGATCAACTGATTGACTGCCAATAAAGTCGCTGTGCTGGTCATGGCTTCAGATCCTACCCCGGGTTTATAGGACACGTGTACATCCACTGAAGTACAATCATTGAACAAAAATAAACAAACACGTCAAATTATGATCCAAACACAACAAAAGTTGTAAAGATGGTTTTTCAACTCTCTTCTCCTCACATTGCTTACTCTCAGCACGGACGATATTTCAATGCAAATGATGAAATAAAAAAAATACACATATTTCATCATCGTTCATCATCATTCAAAATGTTTAGTGATGAACTAACCTGTACATGATTATTTTGTTATTCACCAAAGTCATTATTTTGTCTTAATCATGTTTGTTTTTTCCTGTCAATAATCAAAGAAAGATTTTTTTTTAATTAGCGTGTAGTTGAAGGTGTAGGTGACTGAGGGAGTTCAGATGTCTGTACAGCATCACCGTCAGGACGTGCTGGAACTGAAGCACTCTGTCATTTAGCTCTGAAGTTTCGGTAAATCATAAGGAAAGTTGTAGTTGTTACCGTAGATACAACACTTCATTTCTTTTAAACGATTTTATTTCTTTCTGCACTTCTTCGTTTACAACGCCAGACTGTCTTTCAGATAGTTGACTAATATATATATATATATATATATATATATATGTGTGTGTGTGTGTGTGTGTGTGTGTGTGTGTGTGTGTGTGTGTGTGTATACATGTGTGTGTGTATAATCTGTGTCTGTCACACACACACACACACACACACACACACACACACACACACACAGAGAGAGAGAGAGAGAGAGAGAGAGAGAGAGAGAGAGAGAGAGAGAGGAGACATTCTTTTATTATATCAGTCATACACTCGGTCTGTCTTATCACTGCCATTTTGAAGGTGTATGTAAACCGACGAAGTAGAATCTTAACGTGACATATTTCTCCCAATTTTTGTTATCACAGCTTGATAATTATTATTATCAGGTTTAGAATTATGGTAACGTCAAAGCGTTTTTCATTTCTTACTTTTGTTCAGAAACAATGTTTCCATCGAACATGTACATCAGTTTATGATTGCTTGCATCGAAATATAAATGCTTTGTATTTTTCCCATTCTTAAAACTCATTGATATTCTTTATTGTGTTGTTTTGTATTGAAGGGATCAATATATGCATATCATCGTGACTAGGGTTTTATGTTTTGTAAATTTAAAAAAAAAAAGAATCTCGGAAATATGCGCTGTGATGATCATGATGACAACGGTGATTTTTTGTTGTTGTAGTTGTTGTTGTTGTTGCTTTTGGTTTACTTGATTGTTTGTTTTTTTATACAAGGGATTTGTTTTGTTTTTATTTCTTTCATTTTCACAAGGAAACGCCGAGCTTTGTGGTGTTAGTTAGAACCTGATTTAACACCATGAAATTTGAAGATAGCTCGCCATAACCACAAATGTTACAGTTCGTTTTGTGTCACTTCAGTTCGTGTGGTGAAGTTTTGTAATGAGCATCCACACAGTGCTCAATCATATTTTCACAAGAGGCCAGCTTTTGTCAGACTGGACATTTGTCTTCCCCTTTACTCTCCGGACCCCGGTTAAAACGATAAGACGTACTGGTTCTGACTGAAGGTTAAAACGATAGGACGTACTGGTTCTGACTGAAGGTTAAAACGATAGGACGTACTGGTTCTGACTGAGGGATAAAACGGTAAGACGTACTGGTTCTGACTGAAGGATAAAACGGTAAGGTGTACTGGTTCTGACTGAAGGATAAAACGGTAAGGTGTACTGGTTCTGACTGAAGGATAAAACGGTAAGGTGTACTGGTTCTGACTGAAGGATAAAACGGTAAGGTGTACTGGTTCTGACTGAAGGATAAAACGGAAAGACACACTGGTTCTGACTGAAGGATAAAACGGTAAGACGTACTGGTTCTGACTGAAGGATAAAACGGTAAGGTGTACTGGTTCTGACTGAGGGATAAAACGGTAAGGTGTACTGGTTCTGACTGAAGGATAAAACGGTAAGACGTACTGGTTCTGACTGAAGGATAAAACGGTAAGGTGTACTGGTTCTGACTGAAGGATAAAACGGTAAGACGTGCTGGTTCTGACTGAAGGATAAAACGATAAGACGAGCTGGTTCTGACTGAAGGATAAAACGGTAAGACGTACGGGTTCTGACTGAAGGTTAAAACGGTAAGACGTGCTGGTTCTGACTGAAGGATAAAACGGTAAGGTGTACTGGTTCTGACTGAAGGATAAAACGGTAAGGTGTACTGGTTCTGACTGAAGGATAAAACGGTAAGGTGTACTGGTTCTGACTGAAGGATAAAACGGTAAGGTGTACTGGTTCTGACTGAATGATAAAACGGTAAGACGAGCTGGTTCTGACTGAAGGATAAAACGGTAAGACGTACGGGTTCTGACTGAAGGTTAAAACGGTAAGACGTGCTGGTTCTGACTGAAGGATAAAACGATAAGACGAGCTGGTTCTGACTGAAGGATAAAACGGTAAGGTGTACTGGTTCTGACTGAAGGATAAAACGGTAAGGTGTACTGGTTCTGACTGAAGGATAAAACGGTAAGGTGTACTGGTTCTGACTGAGGGATAAAACGGTTAGGTGTACTGGTTCTGACTGAGGGATAAAACGGTAAGGTGTACTGGTTCTGACTGAAGGATAAAACGGTAAGGTGTACTGGTTCTGACTGAAAGATAAAACGGTAAGACGTACTGGTTCTGACTGAAGGATAAAACGGTAAGGTGTACTGGTTCTGACTGAAGGATAAAACGGAAAGACACACTGGTTCTGACTGAAGGATAAAACGGTAAGACGTACTGGTTCTGACTGAAGGATAAAACGGTAAGGTGTACTGGTTCTGACTGAGGGATAAAACGGTAAGGTGTACTGGTTCTGACTGAAGGTTAAAACGATAAGACGAACGGGTTCTGACTGAAGGTTAAAACGGTAAGGTGTACTGGTTCTGACTGAAGGATAAAACGGTAAGGTGTACTGGTTCTGACTGAAGGTTAAAACGATAAGACGAACGGGTTCTGACTGAAGGATAAAACGGTAAGGTGTACTGGTTCTGACTGAAGGATAAAACGGTAAGGTGTACTGGTTCTGACTGAAGGATAAAACGGTAAGACGTACTGGTTCTGACTGAAGGATAAAACGGTAAGGTGTACTGGTTCTGACTGAAGGTTAAAACGGTAAGGTGTACTGGTTCTGACTGAAGGTTAAAACGGTAAGACGTACTGGTTCTGACTGAAGGATAAAACGGTAAGGTGTACTGGTTCTGACTGAAGGATAAAACGGTAAGGTGTACTGGTTCTGACTGAAGGATAAAACGGTAAGGTGTACTGGTTCTGACTGAAGGATAAAACGGTAAGACGTACTGGTTCTGACTGAAGGATAAAACGGTAAGGTGTACTGGTTCTGACTGAGGGATAAAACGGTAAGGTGTACTGGTTCTGACTGAAGGATAAAACGGTAAGGTGTACTGGTTCTGACTGAAGGTTAAAACGATAAGACGAACGGGTTCTTACTGAAGGATAAAACGGTAAGGTGTACTGGTTCTGACTGAAGGTTAAAACGATAGGACGTACTGGTTCTGACTGAAGGTTAAAACGGTAAGACGTACTGGTTCTGACTGAAGGATAAAACGGTAAGACGTACTGGTTCTGACTGAAGGATAAAACGGTAAGACGTACTGGTTCTGACTGAAGGATAAAACGGTAAGGTGTACTGGTTCTGACTGAAGGATAAAACGGTAAGACGTACTGGTTCTGACTGAAGGATAAAACGGTAAGGTGTACTGGTTCTGACTGAAGGTTAAAACGATAAGGTGTACTGGTTCTGACTGAAGGATAAAACGGTAAGGTGTACTGGTTCTGACTGAAGGTTAAAACGATAAGGTGTACTGGTTCTGACTGAGGGATAAAACGGTAAGGTGTACTGGTTCTGACTGAAGGATAAAACGGTAAGGTGTACTGGTTCTGACTGAAGGATAAAACGGTAAGACGAACTGGTTCTGACTGAAGGTTAAAACGATAAGGTGTACTGGTTCTGACTGAAGGATAAAACGGTTAGGTGTACTGGTTCTGACTGAAGGATAAAACGATAAGGTGTACTGGTTCCGACTGAAGGTTAAAACGATAAGGTGTACTGGTTCTGACTGAAGGATAAAACGGTAAGACGTACGGGTTCTGACTGAAGGTTAAAACGGTAAGACGTACTGGTTCTGACTGAAGGATAAAACGGTAAGGTGTACTGGTTCTGACTGAAGGATAAAACGGTAAGGTGTACTGGTTCTGACTGAAGGATAAAACGGTAAGGTGTACTGGTTCTGACTGAAGGTTAAAACGGTAAGGTGTACTGGTTCTGACTGAAGGATAAAACGGTTAGGTGTACTGGTTCTGACTGAAGGATAAAACGGTAAAGTGTACTGGTTCTGACTGAAGGATAAAACGGTAAGGTGTACTGGTTCTGACTGAAGGATAAAACGGTAAGACGTACTGGTTCTGACTGAAGGTTAAAACGGTAAGGTGTACTGGTTCTGACTGAAGGATAAAACATTAAGGTGTACTGGTTCTGACTGAAGGATAAAACGTTAAGACGTACTGGTTCTGACTGAAGGATAAAACGGTAAGGTGTACTGGTTCTGACTGAAGGATAAAACGGTAAGGTGTACTGGTTCTGACTGAAGGATAAAACGTTAAGACGTACTGGTTCTGACTGAAGGATAAAACGGTAAGACGAACTGGTTCTGACTGAAGGATAAAACGGTAAGGTGTACTGGTTCTGACTGAGGGATAAAACGGTAAGACGTACTGGTTCTGACTGAAGGATAAAACGGTAAGGTGTACTGGTTCTGACTGAAGGATAAAACGGTAAGACGTACTGGTTCTGACTGAAGGTTAAAACGGTAAGGTGTACTGGTTCTGAGAGCAAAAAACCCAAAAACAAAAACACCTCGACACAAATAAGAAAAATCCAGTGTCCTATGTTTTGCAGCATGTAGTATACATAACAAAAAGGAAGATACCCGAAGGGCCAAAAAACATTTCATTGGTACGCAGCAACGCAAGCCAACGAGTGTATATCACCCTGCCTTCAATAAAACACGAGACGACATTCGGAGAAAGCGTTTTAGTTGTAAAGCTGTTCTTTGGGGTTCGTTTCTGTACAAACCAGATAGGATCATGCTGGACGCGTTGTGTTGTTGAAGCTGAACGATACCTTCCCCAACGGGTGTGTGTGTGTGTGTGTGTGTGTGAGTGTGTGTGTGTGCCAACGGGGCGAGCTTTGTACCCCCTTAAGAAGAACTTGGCTGCATGCACTCGTGCAAGACAGATAACACTGCTCCACCCCGAGGTAACGCCCACACGTACCCACTCCACCCCACGCCACGCCACCCGCCCAAACCCACCCCATTCCCCGTGGCGGCTGTCGGGGTGGCGGGTCAGTGCATACTGTGGGCAGAGACAGATGGGTCAGCCCGCGGACCTCGGGTCGATAAAAGTGGGGGACCCCGTGGAGGGAGCTGTTTGTGATTGTCCCCCCCCCCCCCCCTCCCCTTCCCTCTGGCAGGGAGGTGGCGTGAGCGTGCTGTGTGTGACGCCACAAGTGGTGTGGAGAAACTGGATGACCATCGGTCTTCTTTCCCCCGTCCGCCGTGTGTGTGTGTATGTGTGTGTGTGTGACACCGCCAGCGTCCACTTGACCGAGCAGTTGTTTGGACAATACTTGGAGATTGTGAGCACTTTTAACTGGAGGGGTCTTTGACATGTGGAAGAACGGTGTGTGTGAACATGGCCCTTCTCTCTGCGTGCCTGATTGAAGTTCGCTGTTCTCTGGAAGGCAGGAGACGGGGTGGGAGGGCTGGAAGGACAGGGTGCCGGCAGTGGTGTGCAAAGCTGCAGTCAGTTCCTTTTTCTTTCCTTCTTTCAGAAGCTGTTTGCCAAACAATTTCCTGCTGTGCTTTGTTGTTTGCTTCCCTTGTCTGTCCGTGTCGGCACATCACTTCACATGTGCTTCACAGTTTGTCACCTGCACACCGTGCATTCGGCACAAGGCAGCCTGCTTCACATGGCACCGCAGTTTGTCTGAGCCAAACACAGTAACACAAATCTCATTGCTTGGTAAAGCTCTTTGGAGCCTCGTCCTCTTGAATCAGTCTGTACACTTATCCAAGTGCTCATGTTCAGGTTGTTAAAAGTCTGTCGGTACAACACACAGTGTGACGCTGATCCAGCAGTGTGGGGTGTCTGGCCTCGTCAAGACACAAGTAACCCAAACACTTCACCCGTGTCTCTGCCTGTCTGTCTGCTGTCATCAGCTGTCATTATAACACATCCCTAATGCACACACACACACACACACACACACACACACACACACACACACTTAATTAACCTGTGTCCCCTTTTGTGGCATGGAGGATTTCAGAAAAGCACACAGCCAAAACACAACTAACGCCCCCCCCCCTCCCCAATTAAACAAAGAAATGAACAACAAGACATCGTCGATCACAGCTTTTCCTGTGAGAACAAGACATCGTTGTTTGATATATATTTTTTCCTTTCTTCTGTAAGCTGTGGATGTTTGGTTTGGAAGCCAGTAGTATCATTGAAATCCCACTGTGTGTTAACTGGTGAGGGTTGACATGCTATGTGAGTGAAACACCACTGTGTGTTAACTGGTGAGGGTTGGCATGGTGAGTGAGTGAAACACCACTGTGTGTTAACTGGTGAGGGTTGACATGCTATGTGAGTGAAACACCACTGTGTGTTAACTGGTGAGGGTTGACATGCTAGGTGAGTGAAACACCACTGTGTGTTAACTGGTGAGGGTTGACATGCTATGTGAGTGAAACACAACTGTGTGTTAACTGCTGAGGGTTGGCATGGTGAGTGAGTGAAACACCATTGTGTGTTAACTGTTGAGGGTTGGCATGCTATGTGAGTGAAACACCACTGTGTGTTAACTGCTGAGGGTTGGCATGCTATGTGAGTGAAACACCACTGTGTGTTAACTGGTGAGGGTTGGCATGGTGAGTGAAACACCACTGTGTGTTAACTGCTGAGGGTTAGCATGCTATGTGAGTGAAACACCACTGTGTGTTAACTGCTGAGGGTTAGCATGCTATGTGAGTGAAACACCACTGTGTGTTAACTGTTGAGGGTTAGCATGCTATGTGAGTGAAACACCACTGTGTGTTAACTGGTGAGGGTTTGCATGCTATGTGAGTGAGTGAGTGAAACACCACTGTGTGTTAACTGCTGAGGGTTGGCATGCTATGTGAGTGAAACACCACTGTGTGTTAACTGCTGAGGGTTGGCATGGTGAGTGAGTGAGTGAGTGAAACACCACTGTGTGTTAACTGCTGAGGGTTGGCATGCTATGTGAGTGAAACACCACTGTGTGTTAACTGGTGAGGGTTGGCATGCTATGTGAGTGAAACACCACTGTGTGTTAACTGCTGAGGGTTGGCATGGTGAGTGAAACACCATTGTGTGTTAACTGCTGAGGGTTGTAAATGCTGTGTGAGTGAGTGAAACACCACTGTGTGTTAACTGCTGAGGGTTAGCATGCTATGTGAGTGAAACACCACTGTGTGTTAACTGCTGAGGGTTAGCATGCTATGTGAGTGAAACACCACTGTGTGTTAACTGCTGAGGGTTGGCATGGTGAGTGAAACACCATTGTGTGTTAACTGCTGAGGGTTGACATGCTACGTGAGTGAAACACCACTGTGTGTTAACTGGTGAGGGTTGGCATGCTATGTGAGTGAAACACCACTGTGTGTTAACTGCTGAGGGTTGGCATGGTGAGTGAAACACCATTGTGTGTTAACTGCTGAGGGTTGTAAATGCTGTGTGAGTGAGTGAAACACCATTGTGTGTTAACTGGTGAGGGTTGACATGCTATGTGAGTGAGTGAAACACCATTGTGTGTTAACCGCTGAGGGTTGACATGCTATGTGAGTGAAACACCACTGTGTGTTAACCGCTGAGGGTTGACATGCTATGTGAGTGAAACACCACTGTGTGTTAACTGGTGAGGGTTGACATGCTATGTGAGTGAAACACCATTGTGTGTTAACCGCTGAGGGTTGACATGCTATGTGAGTGAGTGAAACACCATTGTGTGTTAACCGCTGAGGGTTGACATGCTATGTGAGTGAAACACCACTGTGTGTTAACTGGTGAGGGTTGACATGCTATGTGAGTGAAACACCACTGTGTGTTAACTGGTGAGGGTTAGCATGCTATGTGAGTGAAACACCATTGTGTGTTAACTGCTGAGGGTTAGCATGCTATGTGAGTGAAACACCACTGTGTGTTAACTGGTGAGGGTTGGCATGCTATGTGAGTGAGTGAAACACCATTGTGTGTTAACTGCTGAGGGTTGGCATGCTATGTGAGTGAGTGAAACACCATTGTGTGTTAACTGCTGAGGGTTGGCATGCTATGTGAGTGAGTGAAACACCATTGTGTGTTAACTGCTGAGGGTTGGCATGCTATGTGAGTGAGTGAAACACCACTGTGTGTTAACTGCTGAGGGTTGGCATGCTATGTGAGTGAAACACCATTGTGTGTTAACTGCTGAGGGTTTGCATGGTGAGTGAAACACCACTGTGTGTTAACTGCTGAGGGTTGGCATGCTATGTGAGTGAAACACCACTGTGTGTTAACTGCTGAGGGTTGGCATGGTGAGTGAAACACCACTGTCTGTTAACTGGTGAGGGTTGACATGCTATGTGAGTGAAACACCACTGTGTGTTAACTGGTGAGGGTTGGCATGCTATGTGAGTGAAACACCACTGTGTGTTAACTGCTGAGGGTTGGCATGGTGAGTGAGTGAAACACCATTGTGTGTTAACTGGTGAGGGTTGGCATGGTGAGTGAGTGAAACACCATTGTGTGTTAACTGTTGAGGGTTGGCATGGTGAGTGAGTGAAACACCATTGTGTGTTAACTGCTGAGGGTTGGCATGCTACGTGAGTGAAACACCATTGCAGGAAACACATCAAGGCTCTGACGTGGAAGATGACGTCACTTTGGGAGAAATAAACGGTCACTCATTTCCTGACTGCCCTGCCCTGTGACGTCACTTTGGGAGGAATAAATGGTCTCTGTGTTTGTGTGGAGTAGCAGATCCCTTCCATGAGAAGACTCCCGGAGTGACGCACCCCACGTCTTGATACCTGCTGGCTTTCCAAGTGGGGGAACTCCGTGTGCGAACGACGCACCAGGAAATAGTTGAATTTCAAACTGTGCAAGAATTTCTACATGAAACGTTTAGTATAATGTCTTGTGACGTTTGCCAGTGACGAATGATTTCGGAGCGTTTGACTTTCCAGAACGAACACACTCTTTTTTTCATGAAGACATCCTCGTTGGTCACGGATTCCGATCGTGAAAACAAAGGCTGAAAACGAGCGCAAGTCACAAGGATGTGTGAGGTGGATCAACTCTGAGAGACCCGTGAAAAACGAAAGGCAAACCGATAACTGTTCATAAGGATGTGTGAAGTGAATAAGCTCTGAAAGACCTGTGCAAAAACGAAGGGCAACCCGAAAACTATTCAAAAGGATGGGCGATAAAATGAAGAATAACTACCGAGTCTCTCAAAAGTGAATCTTATTTTTATAAACTTTCTCCATTTGGTAAGGATGTGTGAGGCGGGTAAGCTCTGAAAGACCCGTGAAAAACGAAAGGCAAGCCGAGAACTGTTCACAAGGATGTGTGAGGTGGGTAAGCTCTGAAAGACCCGTGAAAAACGAAAGGCAAGCCGAGAACTGTTCACATGGATGTGTGAGGAGATGGGTGAGCTGTGAGAGATCCCTGGACAGTCACAGAGGAAGACGACAAGAGTGTAAGTGTGAGAGAACCCTGGGTCCCTCAGCCTGGCGTCCATGCCGGCTGGAGGATCGGTCCGCGGTGTGGACATGCCCAAACTGGCCTGCAAGCTGGACGTGCGAGTTCTCTGCCCCTCACTGGCCCACCAGGGGGCGTCGCCGGCCTTCGATCTGGATGTGCTGGAGAACTTCCTGTTCGGGTAATGTCTTCTTCCTGTTTGTTTGGGTTTGTGTGGTTAATTTCTACTTTCTGTTTGTTTGAGTTTGTGTGGGTAATTTCTACTTTCTGTTTGTTTGAGTTTGTGTGGGTAATTTCTACTTTCTGTTTGTTTGGGTTTGTGTGGGTAATTTCTACTTCCTGTTTGTTTGGGTTTGTGTGGGTAATTTCTACTTTCTGTTTGTTTGGGTTTGTGTGGGTAATTTCTACTTTCTGTTTGTTTGGGGTTTTGATGGTGATTTCTACTTTC
Organism: Babylonia areolata; assembly: GCF_041734735.1. Classification (NCBI taxonomy): domain Eukaryota; kingdom Metazoa; phylum Mollusca; class Gastropoda; order Neogastropoda; family Buccinidae; genus Babylonia; species Babylonia areolata. The sequence continues at coordinate 6,391,679 of NC_134895.1, read as the reverse complement.
TGCTTGTTTGGGGTTTTGATGGTGATTTCTACTTTCTGTTTGTTTGGGGTTTTGATGGTGATTTCTACTTTCTGCTTGTTTGGGGTTTTGATGGTAGTTTCTATTTTCTGTTTGTTTGGGGTTTTGAGGGTGATTTCTACTTTCTGTTTGTTTGGGGGTTTGAGGGTGATTTCTACTGTCTGTTTGGGTATGTATGGGGTTAGGGGCTTTCTTGTTTGGGTCAGTGGATTTGTTGTTGTTGTTGTATGTTGTGTTTTTTTTTGTTGTTTTTTTGTCTTTACATCCTGTTTATTGGCGTTGTTTGGCTTTCTTGTTCGGGTCAATGTTTTCTTTTTCCTTTCTGTTCTCTTTTTGTTTTCACTGCCCAGTTTTTTGTTTTCTTTTTTGATCGGCATGAGAGGGTTTTGTTGTTGTCACGAGACATTCATTCATTCATTCATTCATTCATTCATACACTCTTTCATACATTAGTGCTTTCATCCATTCGTTCGCTCTTTCGTCCCTTTTTATGCTTTAGAAAAAATAAAAGACATTGCGCCCCCGACACCCCCACACACACTTATATCCTGCGACGGCAGGAAAATTAAAAGAAAACAAAAAGAGGATATGATGAAACAAAACCAGGCACACATATACACCCGCACCACCATCTCCCCCAAAAAAACAGACTGAAATTTTATCGTGTGCATGAAATAATTAACCCATATTTTTTTGTTAAGAAAAAAAAGTGTTCAGCAAACCACGCAAGCAAAAAAAAAAAAAAAGTAACATATTTTCTGTTTGACATCTGATATTTACAACTAAATGCACTGAACTGAGGAATTTCTTCTCTCATTTTGCGTTTGTAGATATACAATTTTGCATTATCAGATTTAAAATGATAATCATTTCCTTTTAATTAAAATTGTCTCATTTAGGGAGAAAGATGAAAATAATGTCTTTGCATTTATTATTGACCATTTGTTCTAACTGCTTCCCAAAGTACGGTTGCATGTGTACATCTCAAAATATATGTTCAACGGCGTCCTCGTTATGGAAAAGAAAGAGCATCTGTTTTGACTCCCATGTGTGACAGAACAACATTTGTGGCGATTGTTTGGCGTATTAACCTGTAGTTTAATTTCCTGGACATTCTCCTTTATTCTGATCCAGTTAACTTCTGTATTCAGTATGTCATTCCATTTTTGACTCACTTGTGTAAACAAAGTGAGTCTATGTTTTAACCCGGTGTTCGATTGTCTGTGTGTGTGCGTGTGTGTGTGTGTGTCCGTGGTAAACTTTAACATTGACATTTTCTCTGCAAATACTTTGTCAGTTGACACCAAATTAGGCATAAAAACAGGAAAAATTCAGTTCTTTCCAGTCATCTTGTTTAAAACAATATTGCACCTATGGGATGGGCACAAAAAAATAATAAATGAAGCCAAATTATATGCAAACTGCATTTACTGTTATATTTATATTTTTTGTATTCTCTAAACTTGGCACTTTGATCTGATATTCTGACCCAACAACAAGAGCAGTCATTATTATCATTTTTTTGTTCAAACAGGAACTTCTTTTGCTAAGCATGGATGTTTTATTTATTTTTTGCAAACGTTTTGGTGCAGATAGTAAAAAAGAGGGAAATTACTCTGTAATTAATGCTAGGGGAATTAATTTGCTTTAAACTGATCTTTCTCATCTTAAACATTACATTTTGAAATTATACTCAATACATAAAAAAGCTTGGATTTTTTTTAAAAAGTGTATCACAAGTGAGTCTTGTTTAAAACCAAATTGTCCTTTCACATCATCGTTCACAAGGATGTCATGGTACCAGCTTGTTCCGTTCTTCACTCAGCATGTTCGGTAGTCCGTTTTTATGCGAAACATATTCACTCTTTCATTCATTCACTCATTCATTTACTCAAGAATTAATTCGTTCGATGCGTATTTTATTGGTAGTTCTTTTCTTTCTTTCTTTCTTTCTTTTTCTATTTTCTTTCTTTCCTTCGTTTTCTGTCACTAGATATATCTGTTCCTGGTCTTTTGCCACGTGTGTTTCTTCCTCTCTCTCTCTCTCTCTCTCTCTCTCTCTTTCTCTCTCTCTTTCTCTCTTTCTCTGTTTGTGTGTGTGTGTGTGTGTGTGCGTGTGTGTGTGTGTGTGTGTGTGTGTGTGTGTGTGTGTGTGTGTGTGTGTGTGTGTGTGTGTGTTGGGGGAGGAGGAAGCCATGGGTGGGGTGGGGTGGTGGTGGTTGGGGAGGGGGGGGTTTCAATGACCATCGGTCAGTCCATGACCTGACACCCAGTGAGATGACTGTCACACGGCCTGATGTGCCACACAAACTGGAAACCCCAAAAGATTGTTTTTAACGATGTGTGTGCATTCGCGCGCGCGCGCGCATACACACACACACACACACACACACACACACACACACACACACACACACACAGTGAGATGACCGTCACACAGCCTGATGTGCCACACAAACTGGAAACCCCAAAAGATTGTTTTTAACGATGTGTGTGCATGCGTGGCGGTGTGCTTGTGTTACGGAGGGAATGTGTGTGACGTAGCAGTAGTAGTAGTAGTAGTAGTAGTAGTAGTAGTAGCAGAAGTCGTAAGAGTAGCAGTAGGAGGGTGTGTGGGGTGAGAACGTACGCGATCAGGTATATATGAGTGCATACGACAGATGTGCAACCGCGTATTTCCTTATTGCACGTTATTCTTTTCTTTTCTTTTTTTAATATACATTGTTTTCAGAGCTGCATTTACTTTTCGTGACAAATGGCTGAGGGAAAAAAACAGCTGGTGCTTATTCAGTGATACGTTTGAAAAAAAAAGTGTGACTTTCTTCACACACACACACACACACACACACGCACGCACGCACGCACGCGCACGCACGCACACGCACGCACACACACATATGCGCGCACACAAACACACACACATACATACATACACACGTACATACGCACATACATACATATGTGGAGTGATGGCCTTGAGGTAACGCGTCCGCCTAGGAAGCGAGAGCATCCAAGAGCGCTGGTTCGAATGACGGCTCAGTCGCCGATATTTTCTCCCCCTCCACAAGACCTTGAGTGGTGGTCTGGACGCTAGTCATTCGGATGAGACGATAAACCGAGGTCCCGTATGCAGCATGCACCTAGCGCACATAAAAGAACCCACGGCAACAAAAGGGTTGTTCCTGGCAAAATTCTGTAGAAAAATCGACTTCGATAGGAAAACAAATAAAACTGCACGCAGGAAAAAATACAAAAAAACAAATGGGTGGCGCTGTTGTGTAGCGACGCGCTCTCCCTGGGGAGAGCAGCCCGAATTTCACACAGAGAAATCTGTTGTGATAAAAAGAAATACAAATACAAATGCTCGCGTTTGTAAAAATATACACGTACACTGTATTATCAGTTTGCTTATCTCCCTCCGTCCTCTGTCTGTCTGTCCGTCTGTATGTCCGTCTGCCTCTCTTCTCCCTCCCTCTCTCTCTACCCCCACCCACCCACCCACACACACTACCTTCTGTCTTTGCCTGATATCCGAGGGATTACCTAGTCATTGTAAAAAGTCCGGATTGTGTTTCGTTTTAATGATGGATACAACCAGAGCTTCCCCCTGGGTGTGTGTTGTTCTGGGAGAGCGTGCCTTTGTTTTCAGTGCTTTATGTGAACGTTCAGCTCCCGATTGTCTGGCTCTGATTGGATAAGTGGGAGTGGGGGTTGGGGGCGGGGGGCGGGGGTGTGTGGGCTTGGAGTGAAGGGTGGTGTTGATAAAATGGAGGGACGGGGGGATGGGGGGTGGGGGAGAGAAGAAGAGATACAAAAAAAACACAAAAAAAACCAAAAAAACTCCACTTCTCTTTCTCTCTTTCAGTCTCGGCAGTGGTATGAACTGAAACAACCTTTGAAGAGTTGATAAAAACACTCCCTTCATGTGAAGACCATGTGTGTGTGTGTGTGTGTGTGTGTGTTGGAGCTCATGTACGTTTATATGTATTTGACTGTGCTTTCATATCTGTGAAACTGCATGTTTGGTGCATATCTGTTATGCATGTGTGGGTGTATGTGTGAATGTGTGTCTTCATGTTTTACATTTATTTGCTTATTTATCATCATTGTTGTCTTATTTATTTATTTATTTATTATTATTATTATTATTATTATTTTATTATTATTATCATTACTACTACCTTTTTTATATCATAATTATTATTTATTTGTTTATTTATGTAAGCTTATCTATTATTTATTCACCTTTTTTTTTCTTTTCTTTTTTCTCAAGGCCTGACAAAGCGCGTTGGGTTACGCTGCTGGTCAGGCATCTGCTTGGCAGATGTGGTGTAGCGTATATGGATTTGTCCGAACGCAGTGACGCCTCCTTGAGCTACTGAAACTGAAACTGTAGACCATGTGGAATGGTGGTACACTCTACAGCATGACTCAACACCACGCTGGTCATACTGAACGCACACAGTCTTTTGTCCAACAAACGTCATTCTATAAGTACTGCAACTAGAACCAAATCACAGTCATCATCATCGTCATCATCATCATCATCATCATTACCGTCATCATCACCATCATCATTACCGTCATTATCATCATCGTCGTAATCATCATCATCATCATCGTCGTCATTGTCATCGTCATCATCATCATCATCTTCATCATCACCAACATCATCATTAGCGTCATTATCATCATCGTTGTAATCATCATCATCATCACCATCATCGTCATTGTCATCGTCATGATCATCATCATCAACATCATAGCCACCATCGTCATAAAAGTCAAAGTGATAGTGTCAATGTAATTTAGACAATATATATATGTGTGTGTGTGTGTGTGTGTGTGTGTGTGTGTGTGTGTGTGTGTGTGTGTGTGTGTGTGTGTGTGTGTGATCGTCTTGTTTATTTACCTCCCCGCCCCCTCCGCCCGATAAGTAAAGTCTCAAGGTCTGTCATGCACGCTGGGTTTATACGTATAGGCCAGGTATTTATCAACAGTGTGCAGACTTCTTCAGAATATATTTTCCTTACACAATACTTCTGTGGGCAAGGTGGTTTGGCTGGGTGCTGTGTGGAATGATTCAGCTCACATCATCAGCTGATCACTACAGCAGTGGTTGGCTGTGCCGCTGTGCTAGTCCTACTACTACTACTACTACTACAACTACAACTACTTCTGCTGCTTCTGCTGCTGCTACTACTACTAATACTACTACTGCTGCTGCTGCTGCTGCTGCTGCTACTACTGCTGCTACTACTATACAGGTATTCGTATCGCGCTGGATATTGTCCAGACAAAGCAAAGCGCCTTCACACCAGTCATTGACATGTGGGCATAACTGGATGATGTAGTCATTTAACAACACCAACACCAACAACTAGTACAACAACAACAACAACAACAGTAAAAAGAAAAGAACTGATAAAGAAATGAATGAATACATAGATAAATGAATAAGTACATAGATATATAAAAAAAAAAATACTATTGTGCCTGCATTGCGCAACATCCCCATATGTTGGCTGTGTGTGTGTGTATGTGTGTGTGTGTGTGTGTGTGTGTGTGTGTGTGTGTTTGTGTTTGCTTGCGCGTGCGTGCGTGCATGCGTGCGTTTGTATGTGCGTGCGTTCGTATGTGTGTGCGTCTGTGTGTGTGTGCGCGCGCGTGTTTGTATGTGAATTTGTGTGTGTGTCACACACACACACACACACACACACACACACACACACACACACACACACACACACACACACACACACACACACACACACACACACACACACACACACAGAGTTATTTTGTGGATGAATAAAGTGAAGTGTATTAATTTTGGTAGACACGCATGTACCTTCTGTGCCCGCATTTTTCAGTCAGAATTTGCTGACACCGTTAAAAGTGTTTTAGTTGTCGTCGTTGTTATCATTTGTGTGCTCTTGACACAGTTATGCGTTGTAACTCTCTCCATACGAACGGCGAAAGAGACGACGTTAACAGCGTTTCTCCCCAATTACCACCATCAAAATATTGCAAGCGGAAGGCTCTTACGCTGAAGAGGTGAATGTTGACAAAGAATACCACAATTCTGACGACGGAAGCTAAAGGTTGGATCATTCAGACACCCACTGGACATCCGAGGGGTCTGTGTAGAGGAGAAGAGAGGACTGGCCGTACTGAGTGAGTTAATTCTAGCTCCATTTGTGCCCCTCTTAGATGTCCGTCATGTCCCATTTTCATGGTAACGCATCTTTCTGAGGCCTGTCATCCTTTCACTGCGGTTCCCATTGTGAATCACGCACCGTGCGTAATGATTTCGCTGTTCACGTAGCCAGCATTCCCCCGTGCCAAGATGGGTCCTCCATAGAATAATTTGTAGGATTAGTGCAAGTATTCATGTGTCACTTTTCCGCAAATGATCTCCGGAAAAGGTTTGCCTTTTGGTGTCAGGGAACATGTTGTGATCGTGATGGCTGGCTCTCTCTTTTCTTTCTTCTGTCTTCTGTCTCTGTCTCCGTTTGTTTGTCTGTCTGTGTGTCTGTCTCTGTGTCTGTCTGTCTGTGTCTCTGTATATGTCTGTCTGTGTGTATGTCTGTGTGTCTGTCCGTCTGTCTGCCTCTGTCTGTCTGTCTGTCTGTGTCTGTGCATATGTGCGTCTGGGTGTCTATGTCTGTCTGTATGACTGTCTGTGTCTCTGTTGGGATTATGGCTTTTATATGAATGAACAATGTCAGTTCCATCGCTCTCTCTGTCTGTTTGTCTGTCTGTCTGTCTGTCTGTCTGTCTCTGAATGCGCACATCCGTGTGCACAAATTATGTGTGTTTATTGACGTGCGTGTTTGCACTGACTATGCTTCCACAATCATTGTTGGTGTCTTTGTGTGTGTGTGTGTGTGTGTGTGTGTGTGTGTGTGTGTGTGTGTGTTTGTATTTGTATTTGTTTTCATCACACCAACGCCCAGAACTACCTACACCCCCACCCACCTACCCCAACACACACACACACGTGCGCGCACACACGCACATTCGCACTCATGCGCTCACGCACGCGCGCACGCGCGCGCACACAAATTTTAAAGTGCATTAGAACTTAAAGTACTAGAATGTCGAATACAAATAAACCACCTCAATAAATGCATTCATTTCACAACCATCCACCAAACCCAACAAACATGAACAGGGATTTCGTGATTATATTCCAGGTATTTAACTTCAAACAGCCCGAAGGATATTAACTGGAATGATTCAGCGCTTATAGCTGTTAGAGGCGTTTGATTGGCTAAGAGCGGGCCAGACTAAGAGGGGCGTCTTTTCACTGTTAGCCGCGCGAAATTTGGCCAAACAGAGCAAACCATAGGCCTAGTTTGCATCAGTTTGACATGGTACAGTATATGTAAACACCAAACATGGAGTATAATACAAACTCCTCCTCTTTCATTTATTTATCAATATGTCTGTGTTTTTGATTCTCTCTCTTCCTTCGTAACACAGATTTCTCTGTGTGAAATTCGGGCTGCTCTCCCCAGAAAGAGCGCGTCGCTTCACTGACAGTGCCACGCGTTGTTTTGTGTTGGGTTTTTTGTTGTTGTTTTTTTCTGCCTGCAATTTTATTTGTTTTCCCATGGGAAAAGATTTTTCTACAGAATTTTGCCAGGGACAACCCTTTCGTTGCCGTGGGTTCTTTTACGTGCGCTGAATGCATGCTGCACGCGGGACCTCTGTTTATCGTCTCATCCGAATGACTAGCGTCCAGACCACGACTCAAGGTCTAGTGGAGGGGGAGAAAATACTGGCGACTGTGCCGGTGTGATTCGGACCAGTGCGCTCAGATTCTCTGGCTTCCAAGGCGGACACGTTACCTGTAGGCCATCAAATTGTTTCTCGTTCCGTTTGGCCTGGCCGCTGATGAACACTGTGCATTTGTTGCTGTCATGTTGAACTGAATCAAACGTACTTCAGTTGCATATAGATGGTCATTATTGACGTCAACGTTTCTTTCTTGGAGCAGTCTGGGGAAAAGGGGTGAATCTCTCTAGGGGTTCGCCACATAATAGTGTCAGACATCTGACATGGTAATATCCAAACAGCACTCACACGTGATAAATGCATGGATGCATGACAGCACTTTTACTGCACTTTAGTGACAGCACGAAAAGAGCGAGGGAAAGTGAAAATGATAGAGAGACAGAGAGAGGCAAAGAGACAGAGAGAGAAGAGACACACAGGGAGACAGATAAACAGAGAGAGAGGCAGAGGGAGAGGGAGATAGACAGAAGTATCTAACAGAGAGAGAGGGGGGGTGGAGGGGACCTAAGAATGAACGAGGGAGAGAGACAGAGAGAGACCGACAGAGGGAGCGAGACAGACTAACTAACAGAGAAAGGGGGGGGCTAAGAATGAACAAGGGAGAGAGAGAGAGGGGGGGGGACCTAAGAATGAACAAGGGAGAGAGAGAGAGAGGGGGGGGGACCTAAGAATGAACAAGGGAGAGAGAGAGAGGGAGGGAGGGACCTAAGAATGAACAAGGGAGAGAGAGAGAGGGAGGGAGGGACCTAAGAATGAACAAGGGAGAGAGAGAGAGGGAGGGAGGGACCTAAGAATGAACGAGGGAGAGAGAGAGAGGGAGGGAGGGACCTAAGAATGAACAAGGGAGAGAGAGAGAGGGAGGGAGGGACCTAAGAATGAACAAGGGAGAGAGAGAGAGGGAGGGAGGGACCTAAGAATGAACGAGGGAGAGAGAGAGAGGGAGGGAGGGACCTAAGAATGAACGAGGGAGAGAGAGAGAGGGAGGGAGGGACCTAAGAATGAACAAGGGAGAGAAAGAGAGGGAGAGAGGGACCTAAGAATGAACAAGGGAGAGAGAGAGAGGGAGGGAGGGACCTAAGAATGAACGAGGGAGAGAGAGAGAGGGGGGGGGGGACCTAAGAATGAACGAGGGAGAGAGAGAGAGGGAGGGAGGGACATAAGAATGAACAAGGGATAGAGAGAGAGGGGGGGACCTAAGAATGAACAAGAGAGAGAGAGAGAGAGGGGGACCTAACAATGAACGAGGGAGAGAGAGAGGGGGGGGGACCTAAGAATGAACAAGGGAGAGAGAGAGAGAGAGGGGGACCTAACAATGAACGAGGCAGACAGACAGACACATTGACGCGGATGAGAAGGTGGGGTAGAGGTTGTGGCGGGGGGGGGGGGGAGGAAAGAGAAGGGAGGGGGGCTTGGAGAGGTGGTTGAGGATTCGGGGGGGGGGGGGCGATGGAGGGGGGAGGGGGGGAGTAGGGGGGGCCTGGAGAGGTGGTTGAGGATTCGGGGGGGGGGGGGGGCGATGGAGGGGGGAGGGGGAGGAGAAGGGGGGGCCTGGAGAGGTGGTTGAGGATACGGGGGGGGGGGGGGGGCGATGGAGGGGGGAGGGGGGATTGGAGAGGTGGTTGAGGATTGGGGGGGAGGAGGAGGGGGGAGGGGGGCCTGGAGAGGTGGTTGAGGATTCGGGGGGGGGGGATGGAGGGGGGAGGGGGGCTTGGAGAGGTGGTTGAGGATTCGGGGAGTGGGGGGGGCGGGGTGTTGAGGAAAGATGGCTTTTAGCTGAGAGATAACGCCATTCAAAAACTTGTCACGCAAATTAAACATCCCCGCGTTGAGGTGTGAGGGGAGCATACACGCTGCAGGCTGCTTTTTTCTCTCTCTCCTTTTTTTCCCCCTCCTTTTATCCTCCCACATGTTTTAATTGGGTGATACAGGGTCAGACCGTACACTTCACTGCCTTTGAATAGCTGGGGCCCTGTTGCCTAGATACCGCCACTACTCCCCCCCCCACCCCCACCCCCCTCACATCACTCCACACAAACAACAACCCCTCCCCACCCACCCATACCCCCAAAAATCTCCACAGCTCCACCTCTCTCCCCTCCGCCCCCCCCCCCCTCCTCTTCCCCCACTTACCACTCAAATCGTGTCTTTAAAAAAAAAAGTAGTTCTAATACACGCATTTGTAGATTATAGCAGACAGCCTTTCATCGCCAGGTATATCGCTTTCTGTTCAAAGACATTAACTGCAGAACGGTCCCTCATGTTTAAGTATTAGAGCGCAGAATGTCTGTGCGT